>NC_142795.1:42931873-43061873 GCF_049724085.1 Artemia sp. Qi Xiang Cuo
GGCTAGTTGCCCTCCATTCACTTTCGACCATTAAAAAGGGCACTAGCCACCCCAATTTCCAATCGAATGAGCCCTTTTCGAAGTTTCTACGACAACTCCTTCGATACGAAGTGCCCGGGTGGAGAAAAAAATGACTATCAAATACGACTAGCAAATAAGCATGTAAGAAAATTTCTCCTCTTTTTAATTGTAATGTTCACAAACCAGGACAATTTTACTAAGAAATTGTGCTAAGTTTGTTGGGTAGATCACCAAAATCCTAGTTAAAATATATATCTTTTTTTCTTGCGTATTTTTTTTCTTTATAGGTCATTCTTACAGGCTAAAACTAGGCCAAATTTTCGAAACTGTAGGAAAGAGGGTCATATTTGGAGCAAATGCGCAATTCTAGGCTTATAGGCTAATTCCTACCCCAAAATCAAAAAAGTCGTAAACTCCTAAGCCCCGAAAAGCCGTCAATTTATACAGCTTTTAAACTTCAGAAGGTGGAGAACAAGGGTCACTGCCCCACTATGGGTGCAGCATGAGTAAAGCTACTGATGTAAGGGCAGCTGAAAGTCTTATGCAAAGAAATTAGTTGTAGGCAGTAATTATCAGCCAGCACCTGTGGCCTAATACTTTAAGGATTATCTTGAAATTGGAATTACCTACTAAATCCTCATTTTGGGGTGGTGCTGAGAGCTTTGTCAGCCTTCTCCACACGAGGCAGTCAACAATAAGGGCCTTTGCATCAGACAGCAAAATTCCAGCCTAGCCCAGGAATTTCTCGAGACTGTTATTCCACCGGAACTGTATGTCCCGAACTTGATGCCGCAAAAGCTGTCCGAACCAGCAAAGTGTCTGCTGAGCAGCCTGGTATTACAAGGGCGACTTGGAAGTCATACTTCACAGGCGGTCATTGGTGACAAAGTCTGTCAATCATAATCCCTCAGTCCTCCTAAACCACTTAGATTGAAGAGTGCCGACACGGTGCTGGATAGCTGCAGTTGCAGATCAAGTCTTAGCTCCGTACAGCAGCATCAAATAGACTGAAGCTCCAAAAACCTTCATTTTGGTGGCTCGTTAGATCATTGGCTTCTTCCAAACCGGGTTCAGCCTCCACAAGAAAGTAGAGGCCTTGGCTGAACGGGCAACAACTTCACGGGGACCCAGCCATCTGATGATATAATAGAACCAAGATAAGTGAAATAGCCTCCACTTTGATTTGGTTCCTAGTAACAAAGTAATTTCATTTGTTGGTGTCATACTTTGGCTGGGCTACCATGACCTTTGTCTTCTTCCAGTTAATGGATGATCCAGTCCTGTCAGCTTTTTCCTGAAGCATGTTCAGAGCCAAAAATAGCTGTGACTTGGAGTTGGTCACTAGTGCTATATCATTAGCAAATTCATAATCGATGACAACTCTTTCCCCATACTTTAGTCCAAAGCTCAGCTTCTGGTCATGCAAGTCATAACACGGTCTACAATAAAGTTGAATAACTTTGAAAGAATTGAGAAACATTGCCTGGTTCCTGTTCTTATTGGAAAGAACGTGCTGCGTCTACCATTTCTTTGCATATAGGTCTCAATCTCTAGATGTTTAGTCTTGAGTAGGCGGACATATATTAGTGGTAGGCCAATATTTTAAAGGATATTCGATATGGAATCGTTAAAAACGATTAAAAAAGTCAAATGTTGCTTGAAATAGACAAAGCCGATGAATGCCTATTGGCAAAACTCGTTCACTTTCTCAAAGATTTGCCTTATTGAGAGTATTTGTTCTTTCATTGATTGGGCAGGCATAATACCAGCCTGTTCTAGTCTGTGCTTTCGTCGGAGGTGTACAAAACACCAGTGCGGCAATACCATAGAAAAGGGCTTGCCTGGTGCTGAGAAAAGTGTTATCCCTCTAAAGTTAGAGTTCTCCTTCTTGGAACCTTTTCTCTTTCTCAGTAGTTGGATCATTCCTGTCCACTAGTCTTTCGGGAAAATCTCCGAGTCCCATACTACAGTAAACAGCATCTGGAGCCGTAGCGGCTGCCGCCACTTCCGAGCAGCTCTACTGAAATTCCAACAATGTCAGGATTTTTATGGTTTTCTATTTTGAATTTTGAATTTCTACCACTGAGAATGGTTCAATGTCAAAATTACCAAAGGCGTTATGAATCACAGGCTAGGGAATGGCAGGAGTTGCTACAGATTTGTACTGAAGAGGAGGTACGCAAAATTGTTAGCACGATTAAGTCAAACAGTGCAGGAGTTGATGGAATGAACCTTAGAACGCTCAAGTCGGTTCTGGTTTATTTGCTTCCTGTCCTCGTATACCTTATCAATATTTCTATGGAAAAGGGGATGTTTCCGAGTGCGCTTAAAATAGCTAAAGTTGTACCGTTGCACAAAGGTGGAGTCAAAACTGATATATCTAATTGGAGACCAATATCAATTCTCCCGATTTATTCAAAAGTTTATGAAAAGATTGTTCATCACCGGCTTTATGAGTATCTGATGAAAATTGGTGTTTTACACGATGGTCAATTTGGCTTCCGGAAAGGACATTTGACGACGCAGGCAGTCCAGCATCTTCTGGAAAATATCAACTCAGCACTTGAGAATGGCGAGCAGTGCATGGGCGTTTTTATTGATTTTAGAAAAGCTTTCGACACTGTTGATTTTAAGATTTTACAAGAAAAGCTGTGTTATTTAGGCATATAGGGTAGTGTTTTAAATTGGTTTGAATCGTATTTAAGTGAAAGGAAGCTACGAGTGACTTTGAGTAACAAATCTTCTCAACCGTTTCCCATAAAGTGTGGTGTTCCACAGGGCTCAGTTCTTGGCCCTCTCCTGTACCTGATATTTGTAGACACAATGAGATTCTACATTCCCGGAGCTTCAGTTACTTCTTTTGCTGACGACACGGCTTTAGTGATTGCAGCAAAGTCGCTGCAAGAGCTCTTGTTCAAGGCTAATAAGGCGCTGGATGGCCTACATGAATTTGTTTGTGCTAGCCTACTTAGCGTCAATGCATCAAAAACTAATTTTATGATGTTTACGAGGACTGGTTCTGCTCCCACTCTCCCTGGTGTCATTATTTACAATGGCCTACCGCTATCACAAGTTGAAGAGATCCGATATCTGGGATTCATCCTGGATCGAAACTTGAGTTGGAGAAAACACTGCGACATTATAGCATGCAAGCTGGCGCGAGGCCTTGGAGTTCGGAACCGTTTTCAAAATTTTTTACCTTTAAAAATTCTGCTTTTATTGTATTTTTCCATAATAGCGCCTTATATAAATTATGGTTGTTTGATTTGGGCGAGTAATTTTAGTTGCAATTTTAGAAGAGTTCAAGTTCTGCAGAATAAGGCTATAAGGTTGATTGGAAGGTATGATCGTGGTGTTGATAGCACTGAATCAGTTTTTTAGAAAGTTTAAAATTTTAAAGGTTGTTGAAATAAGGGATTATCAAATTGGAGTTTTTGTATTTCAGTGTCTGAATGGTTTTGCACCGGATTTTTTTATGAATATTTTTAAGACTAATTCGTTTTATCACGATTATTCGACTAGGAGTGCGGATAGTCTTGCATCTGAGCCACGGAACACAACCAGAGCGAGTCAAGTGACCAGACACATGGGCCCGTCAGTTTGGAATTCGTTCCCAGATTCTGTTCGTCAAGCTGAAATTGTGCCGCAACTTAAAACCCGTATTAAAAATAATTTATTTTCAGTAATTTGGTATTTTTAATGGTTCGAGAGAAGGCTTCTTTTTTTTTTTTTTTTTTTTTTTTTTGTAGATATTTTATTTTTATTTTATATTTTGTGCCATTATATATTTATCATTATTTTCTGTTATTATTATTGTTTTCTCCTTTTTTCATTTTAATTGGTTTGATGATTTGGCATGCATGATATCCAAACGGTCGCTTTTTCAAGCATCTTCTTGCTTTCGTGCTAATTGTTGTCACATTTGGATGTTTTTTTTTGTTAATAAAAATGTATTAAACAGTAACTGAAACCTGATTGGGAGAGGGTTCCGTTCAGCAGAGATGAGAAGTATTCATTCGACCTTGAAAGGTTGGATACTATGCCTCTCAGGAGTATTTCGCCCGCAGATAGTACGTTTTTATTGGTTGAGCATACTGGCCAGTGAAGTTGCACAAGTGTTTGTACACTCATCCAACGTCCTTCCTCGTGGCAGCTTCTTGTAGTTCATCTGCTTTGGAATCAACAAATTACTTGAGGTATCAGTTTATTTCTGACGCCGTTGAGATGTCGATAGTTCTTCAGGTCCCCCACTGTCTGGCCTGCCTATGGAGTGTGATGATGTCCACAGTCTCCTGTGGCCGTCTTGGCTTTTTAATCTGAACTTGAAAGCCAAAAAGTGCTCTAGTTGCTCAGTACTTTCAGTTTTAAACGAGCTCCACATGACTTTATTGCCCGATAGCTTGGACAGACTTTCAAAAAGGATCTTTACATCGACTGCGTACCACTCTTTGATCTTAGGAGCATCAAAACTGTGGAGGTTTAGCATCACAATGCACTGATCAGCCTTTTAGGATTTCAACGTCAGATGAATTTTTGCAACTACAAGTCAATGATCAGTGTTAACCAGGTCAGCACCTCGAAAGGAACAGGATATCTAGGGATAATGAAATAGTTAATCGTTTTCTTTGTAACGCCGTCGCTACTATACTCGGTATGCTGGTGAACTTGGGGTCTTTCGAAAATTGTCTTGGGATTACTCCTGATAGTTAATAACACGCTTTATTATAACTCAAAACTGCCTTTGACTCTTAAGCCAGGCAGTCGGGCTAGAGCAGGGGCGTACGTAGCTGCAAGTTCTTGTATAAAACTAGGATACACAGCTGTTACACATTTATTGCTCAGAGCATGGGGCAAGTAACCAATCGGGGATAACCACGATCTTCTTACACGAAGTGGGCGCATTGTATTGTTTACTAACTTATTTTTTTCTTTTCACCAAGGCACTTTGTATGGAATGATTTGTTGTAAAAACTTTTAAATAGACTCGTGCGACTCGAAATTAAAATTTCTAGTGCCCTTTTTAAGTCAAAAGTAATTGGAGGGTAACCAACCCCCTTCCCACTCACCCTTCCATCCCAAGATATCCAGTCAAACTTTTGTGATACCCATTTCTTTCAATATAGTTAAAAGGTCCGTAACTATGTCTTTGGAGATGGCAGCCCCCTCCCATAGTTCTTGGGGTAAGGGCTGTAAGCTACAAAATTTGCCCATTGATTAAATATAGTATTTGTTATCGGAAGGGCGGGGCACGTTTGACCTTTGATGTCCAAAAAGACCAAGGGCACTCAGGTGAGCCTTTAAGGAAATGTTGAGGGGAGTGTTGAATTAAATCAAAACACACTATGTCCATACAGGTTGTCAAATGGACGTACCAATTGACTAAAATGCAAGATGTTACACTACTGCTATGATTATTTTTGATTCTACCGCTATTACTAATACTACTGCTGCTACCACTAGAACTACTGCTTTTATTGTGACTGCTACTAAGGCTTACTATGTACAAACAGATTCCCAAAAGGGCATATCGGCAATATCTTAGGAACGGCTTAGAGCTTTAAGTTGAAACTTTCACGGCGTGATAAAGGGGATTTTCATGACCAAAAGACTATATGTGCGTACTACTACTGCTATTTCTACTTCTGCTACAACTGTTACTGGTACTAATTTTATTACTACTACTATGACTATTACTACTACTGAGGCTAAGGATATAAAAGAGGCAACTGTAGGGGATATTGAGAGAAATTTTGAATTAAATCAAAACACCCTATGTGCATGCAGGTTTTCAAAAGAAATGGATTGGATATAAATTGAATTACTAATGGATTAGATTGTCAATATGTTAGAAATGCTTCGGGTTGAGAGTTTTAAACTAACAAGGCATGTTCCGAGGGAGTTTTAACTAAATAATTTAGAAACGGCCTAGAGTATTAAGTTGATACTTTCAGTGTTAAACTAACCAAAAGATGCTTTTTGCAAGCTACAGCTATTACTACTATTACTGCTGCTACAAATACTATTCTACTGAGGCTAAGTCTATCAAAGTGAAACTTCCGTGGAATATTTAGGGGGATTATAAATACCCACCGCAATTGGCAGATTGTTTACTATGATGGAGTTGATGTGTTCCTTGTTGGACCCACTTCAGCTGAAATCTGGCATCAGTTTCAGTTGTGTTCTTAATCGTTGAATAATCACACAAAAGTTTACTTGATGTTAATTGGATTCTCTTGATCGAGGGCCGTGTGTTCTCTTGCCAGCCTGTGGGCTATTTATTCAAACTACTCTAGGGACATAGCTGAATGTTAATTTAGTATAAATCCGAATTGTGATGAATGTTCAAAATGGAAGCGAGTAAGTGTTCCCTTCTATTGTCAATATCGAAACGGGGCCAAGGTAGTGTTCACCTTTAGAGGGATCATCATTTCACTTCTTAAGTTAACTAATTTTGTGAACAATATAAAATATTTTTCATTATTGTAATATCTAATGTATAGTTTATATAAAATATATCTTTGTTATTGTAAATGAAGTATTATACATTATTTTCATTATAATTTATGGGTAATGATTGCCAAATTCTAATCTAAATAATATTTTATCACTAAAATAAGATGCTATGATGCAAGGAATTCAAAAAATCTGATTCCTTGTTTGCCTTACCGTCTTAAAATTATAGATCAGCGAAAAATCAGAATCAGTCATTCCTAGAATTTCATTTAGGTAAACAGAAGGGGTGTTCCCATTTGAGCGCTTTCCCATTTGAGCGCCACGGAATTTTGTTCCATTTGAGCGCCATGGAATTTTGTTCCCATTTGAGCGCCACGGAGTACCATTTGAGCGCCAAACCCAAAATTGTGATTTTGCGGTGGATGAAGCGTGGTTTGCTGCCACATTGACCTGTAGAAATATTTATTGCCACGAAGACAACGAACAAAACTGAGGATTTTATTGGGTCAATGGTTGTGAAAATAACTTCCATTTATAGTATTATAAACTAAGTAAATATATATAGTATTTATGTATACCATATATATTTACTACTAAAGGTATATACAGGTACTTATGCATTATGCGGTATCCACCGCTATATACTGTATGAGGAAAACAGACATGAAGACCCGTCGGTAAATTTTTCGCAGTTGATATTATTGACATATACAGGTACTTATGAATTATGCGGTATCCACCGCTATATACTGTATGAGGAAAACAGACATGAAGACCCGTCGGTAAATTTTTCGCAGTTGATATTATTGACATAAGAATAAAGTAAACATACCACTCGATACCTTTTTTATGCTCTTTCCAAATATAATAATAATTTTTTCGTAAACTAATATTACACCCCCCAAGAGCACGACAAAGTCAGTTATTTTTTTGGCAAAGGAGGGGGGGGGGGGTAAAGCTTTTGGCGTAGAGAAAGTGGAGGGAAGTTTTATCTTTAACAACCCCCTCCTCATGTGCACAAATATAACCTGAATTGGGCTACAGAGGGGTGGGGGTAAATTTCCTTTCTGGCAAAAATGATTATTATATTTGGAAAGAACCTAAAAAGGCATCGAGTGGTGTGTTTACTTTATTCGTAAGTCAATAATATGATTTGCGAAAAATTTACCTGATCACCTAGCTATATCACCTAACATACGCAAAATATTATCTGGCGCTCAACTGGGACACAACTGAACTAATTAAAATACGGCGCGCAAAGGGGAACTCCCCCTGTGCGCGCCATGGCGCTCACATGGGACCGCGCTCAACTGGGATACACCCAAACAGAAAAAGGGAAAAATGTTAATTCATGGGTTCAGACATTGCTTCGCTATATAGTTTCAGTGACTGAAGTGTTTTCATGTTAGAAAAAAACAAAAACATCATCCTTCCTTACAAAGGACGTAGTGTATTAGAACTGTTTCTGTTAATAGTTTATTGTTCAACTGCTTTAAGTTTTTACACTAAACATCTTTTCAAGTACCATAACATTAAGACAGTAGTTTTTTGCAGATGCTGACAGTGAATTGCGTCAAGATAGTAAGAAAAGACCAAGAGGCGACCAATGGAGTAGTTCATTTGATTGACGAGGTTCTTGATCCCTCTATTTTTATTAACAAAGATGTAGCTGATATTGTCACTTCAGTAAGTTGGCCTTTATTTTTTTTTCTATCCCTAGGCGAAAATCAATGCACTAACCTACGTTAAAAATAATGGTACTTGTATGATATAGTCCCGACCACTCAAGTTGTTCATCGATTGGCGCAGTGTAAATCGGTTTCTTTCGCTAGTGTCGTTCAGCTTAGCGTGAGACCAGACAAAAACAAGTGACAGAATAGATGGGAATTGTATAGGCCCTTGTGTTTCAGGAGTCATTATTAAAGAATTGGGACATAATTCAAGCTTTAGAGTAAGGAGCGAGGTTTTCAGGAGGAGGCAACCCCTTTATATACTCAATCATTTCTGTTTGTTTTAGGTTTATTGTTGCTCCTTACTTTCAGTTGAAAAAACTTGTTTTTTTTTATTAAATTTCTTATCATTTTTTTTTAATAATGCCAGGAAATCTGGCTCGCCTCCACAGAGAAACCCCCTCCTCTCCACGAAAATTTCCTCTAGACAATTCAATCCGGTGAATATTTACCCCGGATAATTACTCTTAACCACTCCGTGCGTAAAATTGAGACGGAAAAGAGAAAGCCAGAAATTAATTTAAAAAGAACTTTGTAGCCTATAAGAATTCTGGCAAATTCCCCAGTGTACAAATTCCCCTGACAAGTTCACTCCCTGGAAACTTCCCTCACCATGGAAAATTTCCCCCATGAAAAAACAGCAGAAAATTTGCCCCCCCACACCCGAAAATGTATGCCTACATCCCAATAAGAAATACCATGCGCAAATAATAGGCAAATTTTATAACTTAAAGACCTTTCCCCTGGAGCTTTGGGAGTCAGGTTATACCCAATGACATAGTTATTGGGCCTCTCAGCTATGATGAAGGAATGGCTATCTCATCTTAATGCAGGGCTTCTTTTCTAGGTAGACATTGTAACAAGAAAAAAAATTACTTTATTACGTTCAGAAATTTCTGATATTGCAGCTATGCAGGATGACCAGGTTCTATGCTATAAAAATTGATACAGAATCTATGACAGCTAACAGTTCTCTGTTAGCAAATCTTTTTACTATAATCTTATAGATTTCTACAGGGTCATAGACTAGTGTCGTTCACTGTGTAGATTTTCATTTTCCCAACTTATGTTTTCCCCCCGTTCCTGCTCTGCTAGTTATGTTTCTGAGAATTGTTAGCTAACGATTTTTATTAGCTAATAATACTTGCTAGCCAACTGTTTTTTTTCCGCGGGATGACAGAAAATTGGTAGCTTGCAATGACAGAAAAAGCTGGTTTTCCTTCCGTGAGTGTTTCAGACAAAATACAACAACAAAATGGGTTCCATAACCCCAACCGGGTTTCTATATTCATATCGTTTGTTCAAATGGGCGTACATAGCTTCTTCTCTAGGGGGGGGGGGGGGGGCAGCCGATTCTGTGATAAAGTGTGGGGGGCTGAAGTTATATTGGCAGTCCACAAAACCTTACATTGCCAGCAGGTTTTATTGTACCTATTAAATCATTATTAGTAAGCAATCACCAAAAATCATAAATCATCAATAAACTTTAGCATTAATCAGTCTTCTTGGATTAGAGCTAAATCTTTCCAAGACATTATGGATAATTGCTTCTTGTTTGACTTTTATGCTGTCATTCCAGCTGTTTATTTCCAGCTTTTTCAATCATCTACCTTTTTATCAACTGCTTTTATTAGCCATCTACCTTTTCTCGACCACTTTTTCCACCATCTACTTTTTCAGCCATATATAGTGTAAATTTGAAGTTTTTTGGGGGGTAGCTGCCCCCCTCTGCCCTCTCCCTTCCGTACGCCCATGTTTGTTCACTTTAACTTGTCTAAAGTTATGACAAAATAGCGATGTCCAAGTTTATTATTGAATTTTATATTTTATATATTCAATTTGTTTATAAAAGCAAGTAAAACTTCATTTTGAACCAACTAGGTTTTATATGGAAGCCAAGAGCGAAGTTGGGACTTGAAATGACCAAGAATTACTCCTTTTGAGGCCTTTGCAACATTTATCGATCAAAATTGTCCAAATAAACTCGCTAATAATATTTTCCTATTATTTTAGGATAGTGCAATTTTGCATAGCCCTACAATAAAGAGAAATATCTACAGTGAACTTATTTGCACTAATTTGTAAATATATGTTGCATATGTCTGAAGAAATACTTCTTTGCTAAGTCAGTAGAAAGCTATCTAAAGGTCCGACGAGAACACCATATATGGGCATAGAGTCCCTAGGGAGAACACCTGTGCTGTCAGTCCCACGAGTACACCATATATGGGCATGGAATCCCCAGGGAGAATGATTGCGTAATCGATTGGGAACTAAATTTCCAAGGTCGATTTATTTGTTGTTGTTGTTTGGCCAAGTACACGCTAGGGTCGAATGTTAAGATTCGGGAATAGGAAACAGGATCACGTGTTTCCTTCTTAACCAATCAGAGACTCGGTTACATCTCCTTCTAGACCAATCAGAGGCTCGCTTACATATTAGCGGCGGAGGATTGCAGAGAATATGAGGAAAGGATTTTTGCTATAGTTTCTATTAGTGTGTGAATAGAATTCAAAGGAGTGAGAAGAAGAACAGTATGACTTTACTCATTTGGATATATATTTGTGTTGATGATGATGACGAGTGGAATGTTTACCCTATTAGAAGTTGATAGTGGAGTTGATGGCAATAATACAAGAGCACCAAACATTGCGGTGGAAATCACGAGAGGATCACGGCTTTGCCTGGAAAGGGATGAAGTATATGCAAGATATATGATATCCTTGAGCAAATTTAAAATGGAGGATCAATTATGTTTCGCTGCAAAAGTTGATATAGCACATGTGAATAGACTTCAATGTGCTTTAAGTGCATTAGTGAAACATATCGTAGAAAATAAACTATATCGCTAATTGTACATGCTTAGTATTATTGTTGTTGTAATTATTCAATAAAATTGTTTCGAAATCGAAAATGTTCCTTTTCTTTTCTGGTCAGGTTAGGTTAGGTTAGGGCTAACAAATCAGGGTCAGTCTAGAGTCAACAGTCAGAGTGAAAGGATTGAAAAATGAATAAATTTGAGAAAGAGAGAATTAGATCAAATCAAGTGTTTATGGAAAAACATTTGATTTTGGATGACGATTTTCTCGAGTTATCTCTTCAACACAAGATATTCTCTCGGGGAACACTTGACAATATAATGAGAACTGATTCTCCCCCATTGGACTATTGTATGAAACTTTTAAGATGTGATTCAAGTGCTTATACTCAATTTATTTATATATTAATTGGAACAAAGCAGAATCATATCGTGGATATAATTTTGACAACACTGTCAATGGATTCAGTGTAGATGGCTCCACCACTAGAAAGAGGTGACTTCACAGTTACTCCTCTCACTATTCCCCTCACTGAGTTTATCGAGCGAGGATCAGTTTCGTTTTAGCTCTGAGAGAGTTGACTTGGAAAACCAGAAAATGTTCTATACATATCCACTGTGCATGTACACTCTTGGCAGTTGGATTCAATGTGAGAATTGTACAATTATTGATGACTATAGTGAAAAGTGTAAATTATGTAATCCTTGTAAATTACATAGAGGCTATGCAATACCTCTTAAAGTATGTAATTCATGTCTTAAGGAGATTTGTGACTCTCACCCTAGAGGACACCTATGCTCCATCTGTCACTATGATAAATCTGATCAATTGGAAAATATTTACACCGCTATGATTGGAAATAATCCTAAGCGTGATTTTAGTTTATTTCTACGAGATTGGTATCGTCGTGGATTGAAATTATTCTGGGAAGAGGAATCTGGTCGACGATTCAACTGTTGGGGTAACAAGACAATTTGGCTTCTACGTCATCGTTGTGACGACACTGCCTATTATGACTATAAACCAAGTGATTTTTATTTGGCAGTTACCGAATGTGATTCACCATTTGAAAACACTGTATGTGATATTGCTTCAAATAGACACATTGAAACTCGTGAATTTCATAATATGAATGCAAATAGTATCATTGACTATACAAAGAGATATGACAAGAGTGAAGTTATATTATACTGTAGAAAATGTGACCCTGACTTTGCAGTCAATCAAGATCAATATACAGTGAATCCAAATGATTTACCAACATTAGTGGTTCACGACAGTTGCCTATACACCGAAGAAGAAGAAATCTAAATTGAAGATTTAAAGACATTGTTGTATATATATATGCATTTTATTAATAAACAAATTCACAAACATTTTTTATGCACTTTACTCTTAGGGCACTGAAATCAATATTATATAGGTCTGAGAGCATATTTTCCCCTAGACAGTCGTTCAGACGAAGATTGTCACCATAAATGTGGAGACATTGCTTGTAAGTATAACCGCGACATCGGAACATAAAATTTAGTAGTGCATGGAATCCAAAGCTTTCGGTTGTTAGATCCTGCACCCTCATTCGATTTTGAATAATAGTTTTCCTTCCGCTTATAATAAAGCTACTTATTTGAGGTGTGTAAAATGTATAGGGTAGATCAAGAGGATCAAAAAAATCAATTGTTTTCATTTTTTTGAAAGATGGACAACCAATGACCCATCAACACAGTCGACAGACTGCTATTAACAATAGTTAAGCTATTGTTTGCACTTTGAGTTTTTACCATATAGTTTGAGAGCAGACAATAGGATTTGTACTGTGACATGTAGGGATCCATATTAAATACATTGATTATTTGACTGGTGTTCATGGCGCCAAGTCTAGTAGAACACTGCCTTCGAGAGTGATTTCCCAATAGGTTTCATATTGATTTAGTGAGATTAGTGCAATACTCTCAGCCAATGGATCGGCAAATGTACACTCTAAACGCACACTCCCCGTACGTACTATACTCATATCCTGTGTGCCAGACAAATCTAGTACAATAATACCATGTGTTTTAGCAAACATATCTTCGGTTATACCATTTTCAAATAGTTGCGAATCATGATCTAGGGTTTGCATGGTCAACTCATACAATGTTCTATAGGATTTATCAAAAGATAGACTGTAGAGTGGGATGCAGTTTACTTTGCACACAAGATATGAAAGTCCAAACATCTCGAATTTATGTAGGCATTCAGTCCACGATCCTATTGCACTAGCACTTTTTACAAATGCTAAAGCGAGTTTCAACGGAATTTCGCCATTGATAAAGGATGAGTCGGTGAAGATGCGTGAGCCCATGGCAATATGACGTTGATTGGTGATTGTATGAGGAACAAGTAGTTTAATATTATTTCCATTGGCTCTCAGTTTTTCCACTGCCAATACAACAGAACTCATGACCTGCTGTTTGCGTACATGAAGTATTGCCGAGGTGAGGGAGAGACTTACATCAGAATTGGCAGCACGTTCTTTTCTCATTATGAAATTGGATGGTGCAAGCATCAGTTTTATATCCACTTTAACATTGGGTGGTAGCCATTGGGGTATATTAAATATTTCATGATATATTTTTCCAACTAGATTTAATTCACTAGTTGTAGCATTTTTAAGTGCATCTGTACTATCAATATTAGTAATATATTCATATCCATTGGAGGTGCCTCCCAATTCCTTGTATGACTTGGGTGTCATCAGCATGAATTGCATATAGCTTGTATAATTTGAGAGATTATTGCTTGTACTCACCAGCGTGCCATTGATGTAGACACTGATTTGAAGAAATAAATTATGTAATATACAATTTTCATAGGATATTCCATCGGCCCGAATTGGCATTGTATTATCGGATTTCCGGACTTTCATTTGTAAATCTATAAATGTCGAAGACATGAACATAAAGTAGTCTTCATTGGAATAAATTTGAAAGTGGATATTATCAGAGAGGGGTTGTTGTGGATAAAATTGTTAACAGTATCCATGCTTGACACTCACATCCACATATTCATCGTTGAAAATTCGATGAGGAGGTACTTGAAGATTCGGAATCCTTATGTGACAGGTAGTACATCTTAGGAAAAGAAATCTAGTTTCGATCAAACCGTTCTATTCCTAGGGCTTCTTCTTCTGTTTACACTATATGTCGGCTTTTTCCTTCTTTTCTTTGACAAGAGTGGTGATGTCTTCCGTTTCCGACCTGAGTGGAGACTGATGAGTGATGCATTGTCTCTCGACCTTTTTAAACCTTTTCCATTTTGTTTTAATCTCTCGCCAAGGGTTCGCGCACTGGACCTAAGATTTTCCGTAGCACTTTTTTTTAAATCCTTGCCAGAGCCCCAATCGTATAGTGTAGAGGATGCAAAATCTGTCGCAGCCGGTACAAGATATTTTCTAGCCAGTGGTAGTGAAGAGCGAAACAGCTTAGCAAACCAACTGCCAAGACCATAGCCAGACATTGACAAATGATCTTTGGAACAGTCCACTCCATTGCCCTTTCGTCTTTTGCAAAAAGTGTTAACATGGGAGACAATACCAGGACAAATGAATACTACTTTTCTATTGGACATATTGATGAGGGATAGTACAAAAATGAAATGTGCTCACAGCCGAGCCTTGTCAAATTGCTATAGGATCACCTAATTTAGTTCTTAGTGTTAACTGACAGAGTTCCAAATAGGAAGTGTTTACAGGAATATATTGAAGATGCTTTATATTGTAGTGGTGAATATGTTCTTGATTGGTTTTTCGTTCAAGAACTCGTAGGAGGGGAACATTTGAATTACCAACCCGAGATGTTTCCACAAATGAAGCGTAGAGAAATATACAAGTGTCTGTGGAGAAGGCAGGCGGGTAGTCAGCAAAAATGAAATTAGTGTCTCCGGTGCCTTTACCATTGATTATATTGAGCTTAAAGCCAAGAAGATCCTTTAGGTTATCATTGAGAATAACCTTTTCGTTGGCAATAGGTGGACTAATGTAGATCTTACCCTCCTCCTTTGAATAGTTGAAATGAAAAGCTCCTTTTTTACGAGCGGAAATTCTTTTATCTTTTTAAATTCTTTTATAATAGAACGACATAAATCATTCATACAGGTGAGTTCCTCGTAGGGTAATTCAATATATGGATAATCCATCCAATTGATTTTTTGAATTTGTTCTTGATCACCTGAGGGTGGTGGCGGCCAATCATAGGGTCTAATTTTTATATCATATTTACGATCTTTTCTCAGGATGCCATACGTATTTTTGAGAATAGAGTCGACAACAGCCACTTCATACTTTCCATTGTCGTCAAATTTGATGGCGGGGGAGAGTTTCGTCCAAAAATCACTTGTTCTATTTAAGTCATTGTAGAGAGTATCAGAAACATTGGACATGAAAGTCACATAGAAATCATTGGGCATTGTCAATATCTTCAGCACTGACCCAAGAATCAAAATCTGAGTTGTATCCTAGCCAGCGAACAAGCAACTGTCTCTTGCCCATACGAGTACAACTCTTTAATATCTTTTCAATTTGATAAATTTCACTAGTGTTTCTAACTTTTTGCAGTTCATAGTCATAGAAACCACAGAGAATCTCTTCATCTTTGGTGTCTCGCAGTCGATATGTCGTGGGCTCGGTGTCCAGGATTTTGGACACTATAAAAAGTTCGGTGCTTCTTAAATAATTCCCCCTTTCAAAAATTTTTGTGGTTCTATTAATTTGAACAGTATCTCCAAAATTGAATTTCTTCTTCACATTTTTTTTCTTTTTCAACATTGGAGTATTGCTTTAGAAAACCATCAAATGTATTTTCACTGCAGTGAACTTCCCGAGGGCGTCAGTTGGACATATATCGATGGGGTCGATGGTTGTATATCCGCATGATTTTATCTAAATCATGAGTAAAAGCAGGCTTGTTTTTCAATGTACAATATCTGGAAATTAATAGATAAATCGCTCTTATCTATCGTTCAGCCATTGTAACCTTTATCGGTCTTTGACTATGATACAGTGTTGTATTATATTTCAATAGAACCTTTTGCACATGGGGATTAACAAATTCGCTGCCACGATCCGATTGAATTTTTCTATACGAATCCTGTTCAAGAATACTTTCAATGGCCCGAGCAACTTCAAAACCTCTCTTTGATCGTAATGGAATGGCCTAGGCATAGCAACTAAAGACACTGATTGCCACCGGAATATATGTTTTGGGTGCATTGTGACGCCGTTGAATTGCGTCTAAAGTTAAAAGATCCGTTTGCATTATATGCAGAGGGAAAAGGGCTTTAGTTTGTCGATTTTGTTTGCCACGAAGCCTGTGATTCCGATGCAGTGTTTAACTCGGTTTATTCTCTAGATACTCTTTTGCTTTTTTTAATGTGCTGTCAGAGACAACTTTAAAAAGGGTTTTGGGAGAACTTAAACTTCCCGCTTCACCAATACTTTCATAGACACCTTTCAGAACCTCATCAATATTGAATGTAAAGACGTTGTGTTATGTCTACCTCACTTTTATACACAGTAGGATGTGTCAATCTATCGTTACTTCTGTCTAGCAACAATTGATGTTGCAAAATATTTGCTGCTGCTGCTGCTGCTGCTAGCACTTTCCAAGATTGATTCGTCTTACCTTTTAAATGCTGGTGGTGTTGTTGTTGTTAGAGGACTATATTCTCTTAGTTTCTTAAGAATTTGCTTATTGCCAATAAGACTTTTGGGTATGTTTGATGCATTTAGAAAGGTGTATAGATTATTGTCAAATGATAAAAGTCCTTTACAATTCGTCACCATATCCCAAATTAAAGAAACTGGATTGTAACTTTTTCCCTGAATTATAATTTATTTCTCTGCGCTGGTAACTTGAATTTCATGATCATCACCACCAATTTTCAATATGAGCTATAAGAATATTCTTTTACTACTCTTCACGATAGCTCACTGGCAATAGGTTCACAATTTTCGATAACATCGAATTCAATTCCCTCTCCTTTTATTGCACTGTTGCAGAATCTTGAGGTGATGTTTCCTGTTTAGAGGGATCTGTCATGGCGACAGCGGCGGCGGGTCTCTCACGATAAGGTCTATGTTTGTCCACACGTCGCAATGCATCTCGAAGTAAAAGCAGTTTTTTGTCATCGGCAATATTCTCATCATTAATGTATTTGCTTAGATTGTCTTCAAAATGTTCGATGGGCGAGAGGACAAGTTCAAATGGTGTCAATCTATAGGGTTTAGCCATCTAGAGAAAACTGTTTATAAGTCCTGCAATTATTGGTAGTAAATGTGTGAAAAAGCTACCGCCCGCTTGAAGGAGACTTTTTCTTTAAATAATTTTTCTCTTGTTTTTACAAGCCAAGGCGCGTACAGTGGAACGATGTTGCTTTGTCTGTTGTCTAACACCTTCTGGCAGTTGAACATTGCCCTCAGTTAAATTTAGACAAAGTTCAGATATTAAGATTAATGAAATCATTGTCGACACCATGTTTGAGTATGGCCTTCCTGAGTGGAGGTTTTGAAGTGCTTAAAACGGAAAATAAATGCCGTTGTTCGTGTAGTTTCTTCAGTGTCATAATGGCAACTAATAGCCTTTTCTACTGTTCACCGGAAGATATACTGTAATTTCATTGTCGAAAATGTCGATGACTACACGTAGATCCTCGGGCGTGCTCTGATTAAGATCCAGCAAAATGTAACCGTAGGGTTTATTAGTCGCCTGAGTGTAAGCTGACAACAGAAATTTTGGGGCGCCGGGGTATATCTGTTTATTGAGAGTTATTAGCGAGCTAGAATCACGAACAACTTGATAGATAATATAGATAGTGCAATTCAAAGCAAGGGTTAGCAAGCATTTGCTCTGATGAAACAGATTGTGTAGGACTAGGGTTATGGAAATGTGTTCATGGTTGGAGCGAACGGTGAACAGCTGTAGCATTTCCTGTGAGAACTGTTCAATGGATTCAGCCAAATCATCAATAATCAGCCACGAGTTCGGTTCAATACCATTGAAAACATCCAGTCCCGGTATGAATTGTATTGGTATGGCTATGGCAATTGCTTTTATTTGATCATAGGAGTCTGGCCATATACTTAAGAAATAGTAGATTTTTTTTTGGTTTTTCCAAAAACATTTTCTGACAATTTTGAATTATTTTAGCTAAAAGTGTTGTTTTCCCTGACATTTTGGGACCACACAGAAACGATCTGTGAAGGGTGTTTTAAATTGATACATGCTGCTTCTGCTGTTGAAAACAGTTGGACTACAACTAACTGTAAATCATAAGTGTCCAGTGAATAAGTAGTAGTAATGACTTTCCCATAGATCTATCTACGTTAACAAGAACAACAACAAAAACAATATTTCATGGTCATTTATTTGCAACATGAAAACTCTATTTGTTCAACATGAACCTGACAACGATAAAAATGATGCTTTATGTACAACATAAATAAAAAAAAACACTTTTATACATGAACACGAACAAGAGCAAGAACAACAACACTTATTGTCTTTAAAAAACACTTTTTGTGCAGCAAGAACACTTTATGTACATTAGTACAGTAGCACACTATTTGTACAACAGCACTTGAAAACAACAACAAAAAAAACACTTGGAGCATGAACTTTAAAAAAATTGATAGCACAGTTGAACATTATTAATTTAAAAATGGCCCCCCCCGGGGTCGTGGGGCCGAAGGCCGACCGCGGGTGGCTCCCCCCCCCCCCGGGGGCTGGCCGCGGGAAGGGCCCCCCACCCTTCTGGGGGCGCGATGGAAAAAATAGTCTACAATAGTTGTCGTCACTTCAGGTTAGGTTGGGTTAGTGGTGAACGGGTTAGATTGGGTTAGTTAATTTATGAACGGGTTGAGTGGTTAGTTAATTTATGAAAGGTTGTTGGTGGTGGTTAGTGGTTAGGTTAGGGACAGGCTAATTTATCCAAGCTAAGTTGATTGCGATAGTCTATGCATTCAACTCGATCTGAAATACGATAGTGACCATGTGGCAGTACACTCACACCATTCTCAAGCACATAGACTTTGTCGGATATACACGACATTGCATTTTTTTTTCCACTCTTAAAGTATAATTTTTGTACTGTAGAGAGCGAATTGCAAGCACTTGTGCTCTCGGCACCAGGCTATTTTCTACACAGTCTCTGTACACGCTCATGTTGAAATTGCTCTTTACAAAATGTTTAGGCATCCCTTTACACGCATGCTTTTCATCCCCATTATGAGTTTCCACGCAATAAACGATAGGACCCGGGAACACCCTCCTGGATATCAAATCGCTCCCCGTCTCTGATTTTAACATTAGTAGTTGGTTGGGGGCTTGACGTTTCACCAAGTTGGGGTAGAGGGACGGATTCCAGTTGGTGAAATCCATCAACGAGCTGATGTTTTCCCCACTTTCTAAATCCCCCAATAAAGCCTCTGTTTTTATCTTTAACAGCAGAGAATGTGTATTCTCATATTAGACTTGAACCTCCTTCGCCCGCTGACATTGCACTTTGCAAACATATTAAGAAAACAACAGAATAATCTTTTTGGAAATTCCAGGTTCTGAACTACCCCCTGCATTATTCTTGTTCCGTACCACATTTCACTTTTTTCCTGTGTAGAAGAACCATACCGGCCTCTATGCCCGTGAATGATGTAAAATTGGGATCGGCAATAATTTGAGAGGGTCAGTCACGACGTCACAGCGAGATCTGTTGCGAACGCTTTCACACATTTTGCCAAACGCTGAATTTAGAATGAGTTTGTACATTTCCTTCTCTACTTTGGAGTTTGCCCTAGAGTGTTTATCAACAAAAGTGTCAATAAACGTCTTAGAATATGGTTTCTGATTGAACTGCAGGACCCTATATATTTTGGTGATCTTGAAACCATTGTTCACCATCCAATGCAAAATCACATGGTGAACAACGATATTCTCCTTAGAGTTCAAATCAGCAATCAGTTTTTGCTTTGAGGGGGTCCAGTGCATCCCCATATCCTCAACCAATGATCGATTGTAGGGGCTCAGTGAGTCCCTGCTCACGGGTCGATTGATACAGGGAAAAACAAAATCTCTGACTGAATCATGAAGCGGCAGTGGAATATGCCCGTCAATTTCAAAGAACTATCCTTTTGACCCATTGTCCTTGACGGTGGTAATGTCGGGGAACTCACAAGGATTCTCAAGCCATTGATAGTTCCCACACGGCAAAGAGTAGTGAGACATTGCCGAGGGATACAATGAGTTCATGTCCAAGAACACTGCATTTGACTTTGTATCCGGTGTTGCTGTTTTGTGCGCTCGGATCGGTTGACAAGACGCGATCCCCATGAAAAACATACCCTCCCCTCATTGAACGCTCTACAAAAAGGTGCTGATCTACTTCGGTGATTAGGCCTACTTCCTCCCTACTAATTTTTAAAATCAAATCCATCACCAAACGTGGCGTGGAAAAATAATAGCCTATATCTAGCTCAAACTCTGAATAGATTTGGTCTGTGTTCCTGCAGACTATATCCAACAGAGTTAAGACGTCACTGGCCAAGTACAGTTTACAATAATCCCACCCATTTTTACAATTCCCCCTTAGACCACACCTTCTTGGCAAACTCATAATCCTCTGCTGTGCATACACTGTTGGTCAGTGAATTGTAAAAATCTTCAATTGGAGGTAGTTTTACCTCACTTAAGCGAGTGCCAGAACAGTAATAGTCGTATGCGTATACACCTTTGCAGGTCAATAGGTCATACATTTCACTGTCTGGAAAGTGCTGTTTAAGCAAGGGAAAGCTGTCAAAATTGTCGCTTTTCTGCACTTGAATCAATTGACTCAATGCCTTGGGAAAAAAACTAAAGGAATCTAAAAACCTGATTATATTCCAACACGTATGCCCATTATTTACTACCTGCCATTTCAGCTCGAGAAGCAACAACTTCTCGGCCGATTTTGGAATAATGTTATAGGTAAATGAATTGTTTACCCATGGACTATCTACTCCCCCTCCCTCCCTGTGCATACGTGCCAGTGCCGGTAAAATAAATTTTAAGTCATAATTTGCATTGTGGATAAAATCTGGGATAAAATACTGCTGGCTAACATTTAAGTTACACGATTGATGCGCTACCCCTCTAAAATTACTAACCCCAGAAGATATTTTCTGCCAGAAGTGATTATGAGCTCTGAACTTCCCCCTCCCCCTCTTTTCCCTTTAGTTTTTTTCTCCCCCTCTACAAATTCCCCCTTAAAAACCCAACATATTTTTTGATTTTTGATCGCGAGACGATCCTTTGCAGACAACACCCTAAAATAATGTGTATTTCTCAAACGATAAATAGCGCCATTAGCTGTACCAATTAATTTAGTCAGTGCCTAGATCATGAACTCTCTCTCATCCAATGTTTCTACTATTTCTAACAACCACATGGTGTTAGAATTGTCTCTTTGGGCATGGTCATAGGACACTGCAATAGCTTGATGTTCTGTGATTCGTTTTGGACATCGAGGATCGTTCACTTCCACCAGCTTAGCTTCACAATCCAAAGATATTTTGTTGCACTGGAGGAGAGTGTTTCGAAAATTTTTAAAACGTAAAATGGCCCTATCCCATGAAACCGTTTCCACGGTCTGGTAGCCATGCCGTCTACAGTGCCTCATATGATTTTGCAGCTTTAATTCTGTCAAAAATCTAGACTGACATGTTTGGACAGTAGAAACGTGTCCCCCTATTCTTACCCTCCCCCAGAACTCTACTGATGTCTCTGATTGGATTAAAATGGCCTATTGAATTGGCAAAGTCACTAGGTGGTGTGTACAACAACCAAGCCCAGTTTTTGACTAAATCAATCGACGGGCCGCTTCCAGGGAAAACCACCCCCTTCTTTTTTGAACGAACCCCATCTTCAAATTCAGTTTCATACTGAACCACAGTAACGCCGATATTTCAATGGGCATTAGCCCTTTCAAAAATATCAATAGATCTTAGCTTTAATGAGTATTTCCCCTCGAAACAAGTGAAATCTACACTGGGAAAATTGGACCCCTCCTTCCCATATACAGCCCAATCGTCTAAATTGGTCTTGGTAGCGTCATCTGCTAGAGGCTGAAATGCTGATATGAGGAAAGCGTACTTGAAACATTTTTGACCTTTTCAAAACAGATCCACTGGACACCTTGACATCCTACTAAATCTGGATTACAATTTAAAACTATTGCCCTTTCCCCATTTGCCCCCCCCCTCTTAAAATAAAATCTTTCTTAAATTTACAAATATTCACACTTACATTTTCATCATAAAGAACTACAGAGCCGCTCCCATTTTCGTTATAGTTCTCAAGATACATAATAATTTTACCAATCCAGTCGCAAAAAACACTCTCAAAATTCTCTAAATTTGTATAAATCACACGCATCTCGGAGTGTACATAATGGTGGTAAACTTCACTTTTCCCCTCATTTAAATAAAACACCTTTAAAAAAATTGAAACCTTAATTGAATCCCTCGCCCCTCCCCATAATTGAATTTGGTTCTCCAGCAGTGCACGAAGTCTATATAGATATTAATGCACTATTTCTACGGGGTCAAACACAAAATTACCCCACAAAAGTGAATTAAAACGGTCACCAAAAGTCGCAGTGTAGACAACTGTTGCATTTAAGATTGTATTTGACAACTGAAATTCGGGAAAAGACGTAAATTGGACATTGACCCCCTCCCCCTCCCCCTTTTGTATATTATCAACACCCCCTCCCCCTCCCTCACGGTGTTCAATAATAGGGGTATGGGAAGCCACTTCATTCGATTGAAGTGGAAGTAGGTTATCGGGGGCTAGAGGAGGAGGAGGATTCCCTGTTAATTCCCGGGTAAAATCATCCAAAAGCTGCAAGGTGTTTGGACTCAGCAAAGGTAAGTCCCCCTGCTCAACTGTGCTATTAGCAACATTAAAAAAATCACCTATAAACTCATCAATAGTATCTGGAATTTGATGTAAAATGATATCATCCCATGGTGAATTGTTGGAGAACTCCATATGTGCGTCCTCTCCTTCTCCAACTGACGAGCAGGGGGGGAGATGGTGATTATGGGACCAATGCAACCTATAAATGAAAAATAGCTTATTTTCAAAATGTTCAAATCACCCCTACTGTTTTTAAATTGAATTATTATTTAAAATGCGCTTATTAGCATTTAATTCCCTACTCTATATATTCTGAAAGTTCCAGCTTAATACATTTAAAAAAATGACATAGAAAGCAATTTGATTTTGTTCAAACAACTCCCCCCCCTCAATTTCCACTATTTAATGCTCCTCTCCGAGCGGCCCAGCGGGCCACCGCGGTGCTTCCCGCCATCGCAGTGCTTCCCGGACCCCGCAACGGAGGCGCTTCCCGACCCACATCGCTTCCCGGGTCCCGCGGCGCAAAAAGCTATCTTTTTCTTATCCAGCCCCATACTTTTCACGTGAAGAAACAGTTTTGTTTTTTCACTTTAAAATGATGGTGATGGAATTGAGGCATATCCCCTCCCCCCTCGTTTTTACATAATGTCCTAAAAAAATATTGTTAAACCATAATTTTGGAAATAAGTCGTTTCTCTACTTCCTTACAGGTTGTGAACTCATGAGCTTAATTATTTTAATCTCGTCTGTTATTTCTAAGATATTCAGGAAAATAAAATTAAATGGGAACCTTTAACTATTATTGAATGTCTCCCCAAAATCTTGGCAAGTTGTAAGGTTGAAAGTTGTCAACAATATTACGAAAATTAGAAACCCTAGGTACAAAATGGAAAGTGAGTCACCTATGTCCTTTAAACTGAGTGGAGGGAAAACATCTTTTAAAATATATGAAATAATTTAAAAGTTTTGAAAAAAAGCGAAAATAAAATTCATAAAATATTAAATAAAATTTTTAAAATAATCATCTTTGAAAAAACAACGGTCTTTACTTGATAGTCTATCCCTTTCTGATAGAGAATTGTGTTTAAATAAAAGTAGTTTATAACGTAAAGAATTTTCTATGAATAAATATGATCAGAGTATAGTGCCCTTTTCGGCTTCAATACGAGAATTCAGCTGGCTAAATGTATGCGATAATTGACCTGATTTAAAAGGGGAAACAATGTCCTTTAATATCTCTGACACACTTTTACTGTGCTGAAATGAATCGATTGTTGGAAGGCCCCTTAAAACTATAATATTCTAGCGAAAATAGCATTTTGAGATAAAAAGGCTTTCTATCAGTAATTGACTAGAAATTAGCTAAAAATACTATTAAGAGATTGAAAAATAGCAACAGTTTATGGCCTACAGTGGGGCCAGAGAAAATTGGAAAGATTAGAAAAAGAGAGTGGTTTTCTTTGACAAAGCAAAAAAAAAAATTACATTATATCTAGATATATCTGAGGGAGGAGGGAGCAGAGAAAATTAAAAAAATGATTGGTGTCAGGGGGCTAATATTTTAATATCTCTGAGACACACACACACTTTTACTGCGCGATGAAAAATGGCCATGTTTAGATATTTATATAAGTGAGGTAAGAAAAAATGCTCACATTTGCAAATTCCAGCTGTATTTGAGTGCCTGAAGGCCCTGGCGAAGCATGCTGTACCTCCTGACCTTGTTTATGTGGGGCAGCTTTTAAAGGTCCATGGAGAGCGGATGGGCCGACGGCGTTACGTTGTAGTGCAGATTGGGCTGCGGCTTGTGCAGCAGAGCCAGTGACGGCACAGACTTGTGCAGTCGAGCCAGTGATGTCACGGGATTGCACCGATGAGACGGCGGGGATCTCCTTATTATGAGAAGCCGCCCATTCTCTGTTTGGTTTTCGACCATACTGCATATGGGCTGCCTCACCCTCTCTTGCTCTCTTTGATGGAGGGGGAATACATACTTCACAATTGTCCTTAAAAGAAGAAAAAATTTTGTATGGAAATAATTTCCCCCTTTTTTAAAGAAGGAAAATTAGTACTCATAAGCCAACCATAATTTTTGTAGAAAGCATTTATCCCTAAGAAGCCCCCTCCCCCTAAGTCAAAAGCAAAGCAAAAGGTAAAATTTGCGAGAAATGCCCCTATTTTTACCTTACTGAGAATTTTTTTAAATGTTTCCCGTCTATAGGCTTTTAAAATAGAAAAAGATTGTTAGCCTAGCAGGTTATAGGCCTAAATTACAATTTTGGATGTAAATGGTATCTATGCACTACACATAATAAAGCTATTTTTTTTTTCTTAGAAACCCTCGGTCCTCTTACTGCCTAACGCGAAGAAACAGTTTTGTTTTTTCACTTTACAATGATGGCGATAGAATTGAGGCATGTCCCCCCCCCCCCTTTCAGCCATGTCCTAAATATATTGTTAGACCTTAATTTGAAAAATAACTCGTTTCACTTCTCCAAATACAGATTGCGTAGGCCTGCGCTTAATTATTGCAATTGTCTGAAAGTGTTTTAATTTGATGGAGAAAAACAATTCCTTTGGCTAAGCCGCAATCGTAAATACACAGGAAAAGGGGTGACAAAACTAATTATAAGCTTGCGTGGAGCTTTATGTCAAAACATAGCGGCATAATGTCTAAGAATTGACAGTTACAGAAAAGTCACTTACAGAAAAGATCACAATACAGAAAGCAAGAATTTATCGAAAAAAGAGAATTATTCCATTTGCAAGAATTATCGTTGTAAAAACATTGGGGGGTTTTGAGGGGGTTTATGTAGTATAAAGAACATATTTTATGTTTTCTAGCGAGTATAAAGATAGCATGGTGGAGGAGTTTGTACTGGAGGGGAGGGGGAGATTTACTTAAATATATTGGAGGGTGACCAGGGAAAATAATTTTATTTTGAAAATAAAAAATGAAAATGAACTAAAACAGAACTCACATTGTAAATTGTGGTTGTCAAGGCTTCAAGTTCATCAATAATATTCATTCTTGTTTCCTCTGTGTCACAATACTTTCTGATAATTTAATCACAATGCATGCCCGTTATATACGAAATCCCAAGGGCGAATTGTTATGTAATGGGGAAAACCATATATAAGTGAGCCTCTGAATGGCCTAGAAGGAGATGTAACCAAGTCTGTGATTGGTTTAGAAGGAGATACGTGACCCTGTTTCCTATTCCTGGATCTTAACATTCCCCCTTAGCGTGCACTTGGCCAAACAACAACAACAAATCCCAATCGATTACGCAATCATTCTCCCTGGGGATTCCATGCCCATATATGGTGCCCCGTCACGACTGACAGCACAGGTGTTCTCCCTAGGGACTCTATGCCCATATATGGTGTTCTCGTCAGACCTTTAGATACCTTTCTACTTAAGTCGCAACTTCACTGTTTACTTCCATCAGAAGAACTTTATTTTTACAGATTTAATTTTTTTGTTGAAAACTAGTATCTTTTTTTTGTCAATATACAAAAATAGTGTGCATTAATGCGTTAAAAGTTTGATCAACTAAAAAAAATTTTTATTCAAACAAAATTTCTGGTAATGAATTTAATTCGTCTCAATAATAAACAGAAAATACGTTTTCAGAATATAACTTATAACTTTTATTTGATTCAGGATGGAAGGTTCAATGTTCTATCGCAAGCAATGGAAGAAGCAGCCTTTGTTAACAAGATTAGATCTGCAGGTCAAATTACCTTCACGATCTTTGCTCCTTCTGACGAGGCTTTTGAGAAAATAACGCCTCAAAGAAGAAGAGCTATTATGAATGACAAAGAAGCAAGATCAGGTAGTCCAGCTAAATTATGCAGCACATTTGTCACTATTTTGGCTATTTTTTTCTGTAAAATCGTTATAAGTGTAAATACAGCATGTAAGAATTTTCTATTATGCGAAATGTCTCCCAGTCACACTATAATTATTTTTAATTGAAACCAATTGATAACTTATGTTAATTTCATTTATTTAAAGCTAAAAATGTTATCTTGAAAAGACAAAAATGAGGGATTTTTTACTTGTTTAAAGATAAAAATCTTATCTATAATAACTAAAAGTAAACAATTCCATACTTCTTTGATGATAGAAATCTCGTTTAGAAAAGATAAAAATAAACGAATTTTAAGTATATCAAGCAATAACACTCGCTTAATGGTAATAAATTTCAGAAAACATAGTTTTTCTGGTGGAAATAAAAGGATAAGTAAAAACTAAAAACTAACAAAAATTATTGTTTTATAATCTTTTCTTTTTGTAAAAAAAACTACCTTAAGTAAGCTGACTAATGATACTTTTATACATTTATATCAGTTTGAATAACTTGTTCTTAATGAAAACGCTAAATAGTAGATTTTTGTGCGACATATATTTAAAAACTTTAAAGCGTCTTTCTACAGTACAAAAGTACGAACTGAAGTATGAATTTATTAACGTATGAATTGAGTTTCCTTAATTTGATATAACTTGTAGATTATGATTCTTAGACATTTCTGGATGGTAAATAACTTTCAACTAACTTCAGAAACACACATTGTTGGAACAATAAGTGATCACTAGGCTACTCAATTCCTATCTCAGTCACTAATATCCTGCTAGCTGATCCAATCGAAGGAGGGTAGTACTTAAAGTGAGCATAACCGAGCGGAAATTGCACTGGGAAGTGAAATCTCCTTAAACTTCAATATAGTAATCCCTTTTATTCTGCCTTCTGAAGAATACCGACACTAGTTATCCACCAGCTGTAATCATAGACCAACTATTTGCCTACCCGGAAATGGAGTAAAAATCCACAGTTAAGACAAAAACACTGACTCCTCAATTCAGTGCGGGGTCTCAAACAAAAGTGGAAATATAAATGGAAGGCCTGGATGGTACTCCCACTCTAACTCAGTAGTGATTTTAAGCCTCACAATCTGGTGGACAAGGTAAGAAAAATAATAAATATTTTAGTCAAATTGTTCAATTGCATTTAGAATTTGCCAAAGTAATTTAATTTAGCTTCAGATAGCTTTCTGGAAATAGAAGTTATAGGGTAGCCTACTACCAATCCTCAAAATTTTGGGGTAATAAAAATACTACCCCATAATCTGGGCCATTTGTTTAGAGAACATAGGGCAATAAAAATCCGGGTCAAATTGGCTTCTCTATTGTCCCAAAATTTGGCGCTGAAATTCGGCACTGAAAATACTTTCTTAACCCTGTAAAAGATCAAAATTTTTTCTTCGCTGCTAGGACAGCCTCCTTTCGATATGCCTATTTAGTAGAGGGGGCCCAGAAGATAAAGGACGAACAACTGGACGAACAAGATCACAGCAAATCAGAGGGCTAGAATACGAGACGAACATGATTACACGCCTCTTTCTAGACCAATTACAGAGCTAGAAATACTAACCGGAGTGACGCAACTAATATAAGGAAGGATTTTCAGTATAGTTTTTATTAGTGTGAGAACAGAATTTAAGGATTGAGAATAGTTTTACTTTACTCGTTTATTTATTTGACAAGATATATATTTGCAATAATGAGTGGAATGTTTATACTAATAGAATTTGATAGTGGAGCTGGCAGCAGCGGCAATGATACAAGAGCACCAAATATAGCGGTAGAAATCACGAGAGGATCTCGACTTGGTCTCGAGTGGGAAGAAGTATACGCAAGATATGTTTTATCTTCGAGCAAATTTAAATTGGAGGACCAGTTATGCTTTGCTGCGAAAGTGCATATAGTACATATACATAGACTTCAAAGTGCTTTAAATGCAATAGTGAAGTATATAGAGGACAATAAGTTATATAGGTATTTGTTTATTTGTAATATATTATTATTGTAATTATACTCACACACACAATAAAATTGTTTCGAAATAAAAAATGTTCCCTTTCTTTTTGTTAGATTTTTTAAAGTAGGTTATCGAATATTCTTGAAGTAGAACGAATCGTGGTTAGCCTAGAGTCAGCAGTGTGAGTGTTTGATTCAAAAATGAATAAATTTGAGAAAGAGAGAATTAAGACGAATCTTGTGTTTTAGGAAAAACATTTGATTCTATATGACGATTTTCTCGAGTTATCTCTTCAACGGAAGATATTTTCTCAGGGAAAACTTTACAATCTAATGGGGAATGATTCTCCCACATTGGACTATTGTATGAAGCTTTTACGACGTGACTCAAATGCTTTACTCAATTTATTGATATATTAATTGAAACAAAGCAGAATAATATCGTGGATATTCTTTTGAAAACATTGCCATAGATTCTATGTAGATGACTCTCTCTTCAAAACAGGTTATGTAACGTCACAGAGTTACTCTTTTCTCTCCTATCCCTCCTTCAAATTTATCGAACGTGGATCAGTTTCTTTCTAGCTGTGAGAGAGTTGACACCGGAAACCAAAAAAAAAATGTTCTATACATGTCCAATATGTGTGTACACTCTTGGCAGTTGGTTCTCATGTGAAAATTGTACAATGATTGATGAGCATAATAAAAAGTGCTAATTATGCAATCCGTGGAAACTATATTGAGGATATGCAGTACAAATTAAAGGTCGCAACTCATGTCTTAAGAGATTTGTGACTTTCATCCTAGAGGTCAACTAAGCTCCAGTTGTCACTATGACAAATGTGATCAGTGGAAGAATACTTATCCTGGTATGATTGGAAAGAACCCTAAACGAGATTTTTGTTTATTTCTACGAGATTGATATCGTCGTGGTTTTAAATTATTTTTGGAGGAAGAATCAGGTCTATGATTCAACTGTTGAGGTTACAAGACAATTTGGTTTCTACGTCATCGTTGTGACGACACTGCCTATTATGACTATAAACCTAGTTATTTCTATTTGGCTGCTACAGAATGTGATTCACCACTTGAAAACACTGTATGTGGTATTGCATCAAATAGAAAAATCGAAACACGTGAACTTCAGGACATCAATACAAATAAGATCATTAAATACGTAAGGAGATGTGGATGGAGTGAAGTTAAACTACACTGTAGAAACTTGGTCCTTGACTTTACATTAAGATATGATCAATATACAGTGAATTAAAATAACCTACCAGTATTATTGACTATCGACAGTTGTCTATTCACAGAACGAGAAGAAATCTAAATTAAAGAATAAAGACCTTGTTGTTGTGTATATACATTTTTTTATTAAAAAACAAATTTACATACATTGTTAAAACACTTTACTCGTAGGGAACTAAAATCAATATTGTACAGGTCTGAGAGGATATTTTCCATCATAATGTCGTTGAGACGTGGATTGCCTACATAAATGTTTAGAAACTGCTTGTAAATACAACCGTAATATCTGAACACGAACTACAGAAGCACATGAGAGCTACAGCTTTTAGTTGTCAGATACTACATTCTCTTCTGGAACTGAATAACAGTTGTCCAACTGCAGTCAATATAAATGTCGATGCTTGGAGTGTAGAATGTATAGGGTAGACCGAGAGGATCAAAAAATTCAATAGTGTTCATTGTTTGAAAGATGCACAGCCAATGGCCTGTATTCACAGTCGACGGACTGCTATTAACAATAATTAGGGTATTGTTTCCACTTTGAATTTTTCCAAGGCAGTCCGATGGTAGACAATAGGATCTGTATTTGGACATGTAGGGGTCCATGTTAAATACAATGATTATTTGACTATTTCTCATGGTGCAAGGTCTAATAGAACACTGCCTTCGGGAGTGATTTCCCAATAGGTTTCAAATTGATTTAACGAGATTAGTGCGATACTCTCAGGTAATAGGTAGGCTAATGTACACTCTAAACGCACACTCCCCGTTCGTACTATACTCATATCTTGAGTGCCAGAAAAATCTAGTACAATGATACCATGTGTTTAGCGAATATTTCTTTGGTTATACCATTTTCAAATAGTTGTGAATCGTGATCTAGGGTTTGCATTTTCAACTCATACAATGTCCTATAAGATTTATCAAAAGATAGATTTTAAAGTGGGATTCCATTTACTTTTCAGACAAGAGAAAAAAGTCCAAACATCTCAAATTTATCTGGGCAGCCAGTCCCAGAACCTAATGCACTACCGTTTTTACAACTGTCAATGCTGACTTTGAGGGAATTTCGCCATTGATAAAGGGTGAGTCGGTGAAGGTGCGCGAGCCTGTGGCAATATGAAATTGATTGGTTATTATATGAGGAACAAGTAGTTTAATATTATTCCCACTGACTCTCAGTTTTTCCACTGCCAAATCAACAGAACTCATAACCTGCTGCTTTCGTACATGTAGTATTGCCGAGGTGAGAGAGAGAGCTACATCAGGACTGGTAGGAAGTTCTTTACGTAAAATTAAATTGGATGGAGCAAGCGTCAATTTTATATCCACTTTAATATTTGGTGGTAGCCATTGGTTTATATTAAACATCTCAAGACATATTTTTCCAATTAGATTTAATTTACTAGCTGCTGCATTTTTAAGTGTATCTGTACTATCAGCGCCCACAATATGTCCATATCTACTGACGTTGCCTTTAAGTTGCTTGTATAACTTTGGTGTCACTAACATGAACAGTATAGGGATTGTATGTTTCTAGGGACTGTTGCTTGTGCTCACCAATGTCCTATTTATGTAGTCACTGATTTGACGAAATAAATTATGTAATATACAATTTTCATGGGATATTACATCAGCACGAATTGGCATTCCATTGTCGGATTCCTTGAACTATCATATCTAAATCTATAAATGTTGAAGACATGCCCTTAAAGTAGTCTTCATTGGAATAAATTTGAAGGTGATATTATCTGAGAGCGGTTGTTTTTGATAAAATTGTTCATAGTATCCATGTTTTACACTTACACCAACATTTTCTGCATTGAATAGATTTAAAGATGAAGTGATTGAAGGATGAGAATCCTTATTCGTTAGATATTCAATTGTTAAATCTATGAAATGAAATCCAGTTTCGATCTAACAATTCTCTTCCTGGGGCTTCTTCTTCTGTTTATTGTACGTGTCGTCTTCTTCCATCTTTTCTTCGACAGGAGTGATGTCTTTCGTATCTGACCCGAGTAGAGACTAATGATTGGTGCCCTGGTTCTCAACCCTTTTATACCTTTTCCATTTTGTCGGGATTTCAAGTGCTCGCCAGGGGCTCGTATACTAGCCTAAGATTTTCCGAAGCACTGTTTTTTAAAATCCTTGCCAGAGCTCCAGTCATATAGTGTAGAGGATACAAAATCTGTTGCAGCCGGTACAATATATTTCTTAGCTAGGGGTAGTGTAGAGCGACACAACTTAACAAACCAATTGCCGAGACCATAGCCTGACATTGATGAACGACCTTTATAATAGTCCATTTCGTAGCCCAGTTGTTTTGGGCCAAGAGTATTAATATAACAGTCAATATCAGGACAAATGAATACCACTTTTCTTTTAGAAATCTTGTTTTTAAACACCGACAACGATGGGTCAAAAATGGCATGTAATCACAGCCAAACATTTTGATATTGCTAGAGGATCACCTTATTCAGTTCTTAGTGTTATCTGAGAAAGTTCCAAATAGGAAGTGTTTACAGGGATATACTGAAGATGCTTTATATTGTAATGATGAATATGATCTTGATTGGTTTTTCGTTCATGAACTCGGAGGGGAAAATTGCTATTGCCAACTCGTGATGTTTCAACAAATGAAGCACAAAGACATATACAAGTGTCCGTGGAGAAGGCAGGTGGGTAGTCAGCAAAAATAACATTTGTGTTTCCGGCACTTTTACCATTGATTATATTAAGTATAAATCCAGGAACATCTTTTAGATTATCATTTAGAATAAGCTTTTCACTGGCAATGGGTGAACTAATGTGGATCTTCCCCCCTCCTTTGAATAGTTGAAATAAAAGGCTCCTTTCTTATGAGCGGAAACTCTTTTATTGATAGAACGACTTAAATCATTCATACAAGCGAGTTCCTTGTATGGTAATTCAACACATGGATAATCCATCCAATTGATATTTTGAATTTTATGTTGTTCGGTAACGGCTGGCGTCCAATCTTAGGGTCAAATTTTTATATCATATTTGCGATCTTTTCTCAGAATATCATAGGTATTTTTGAGAATACAGTCGACAAGAGTCACTTCATGAGCGCCGTCGAATTTGATAGTGGGAGAGAGTTTCGTTCAAAAATCACTTGTTTTATTCAAATCATTGTAGAGAGGGTCGGAGACATTAGACAAGAATGTCATATAGAAAATATTGGACATTGTTAGTTTCTTCAACTACAACCCAAAAATCAAAATCGGAGTTGTATCCTAGCCAACAAACAAGCAACTGTCTCTTGCCCCTGCGAGTACGGCTCTTTAATATATCTTCAATTTGATAAATTTCACTACTTTTTCTAACTTTTTGTAGTCCATATTCATAAGAACCATGGAAGATCTCATCATCTTTTGTGTCTCGCAGATGATATGTCGTGGGTTTGGTGTCTAGGATTTTTGACACTTTAAAAATTTCAGTGGTCCATAAATAATTCCCCTTTTCAAAAATATTGCTGGTTCTATTAATTCGAACACCATCGCCATCATTGAATTTTTTCTTCACAATTTTTTTTTACTGGAATATTGTTTAAGAAAAATGTCAAATGTATTTTCAATGCAGTGAACTTCCTGAGGACTAACACTGGACAGAGATCAATGAGGTCGTTGGTTATATACTTGCATGATTTTATCTAAACCATGAATAAAAGCAGCAGTATTTTTCAGTGTACAATATCGCGAAATTAATAGACGAATCGTTCTTATCAATCGTTCAGCCAATGCATCCTTAATCCGAATGTGGCTGTGATAGAGTTTTGTACTATTTTCCATAAAACCTTTTGCATATGTGGATTAACCAATTCGCTACCTCGATCATTTTGAATATTCCTATAGTTATCTTGTTCAAGAATAATTTCTAAAGCCTGAGCAACTTCAACACCTCTCTTTGATCGCAATGGAATGGCAAATACATAGCGACTAAAGACACTGATTGCCACTAGATTACATTTGTAGGGTGTATTGTGCCGTCTTTGAGTTTCATATAGAGTTGAAAGATCTGTTTCATCATCTGCAGTGGGAAAAAGGCTTTAGTTTGTCGATATTGTTTGCCACGAAGCCTGCAATTTCGACACAGAGTGTTACTCGGTTTATTATTTAGATACTCTTCCGCATTTTTTTAAAGTGCTGCAGCTGTTGCCACCGACGTCAGAGGCAAGTTTTGAAAGTGTTGTGGGGAACTTAGACTTCCCACTTCACCAATACTTTCATAGACATGATTTAAAACTTCATCCATTTTAAACGCAAACAAGTCGTGTAATGTCCACTACCCTTTTGTACACTGGAGGGTGGTGCTTGTGACGGTGAGTTGATATTAATACGTCTTCGCTTTTGTCTAGCCATCGTCGTCGGCGTTATAAAATCATTGCTGCTGCTGCTACTAGGAGTGCTAGTATTTTCCAAGATTGATTTAAAATCTTCTTCTTCTTTTTTAAATGTTGTTGGCGTTGTTAGAGGGTTGACACCTCTATTATATTCCCTTAATATCTTTAGAATTTGCTTATTACCAATAAGACTTTTGGGGAAGTTTGATGATTTTAGAAAGTTGTATAGATTATTGCCAAATGATAAAAGTCCTTCAAGATTTGTAACCATATCACAAATTAAATCGTTTAGATTATAACTTTTTCCCTGAATTATAATTCGTTTCCCAGTGCTATCGACTTGAACTTGATGATAATCATCACCACCCCTTCCCAACATGAGATAAGTTAATACTCTTTTACTCTGTTCCTGATATGTGTTAGGTAGTAGGTTTCCAATTGATGTCACTATTGAATTCAATTCCTTCTCCTTTGATTGTGCTGTTGTTGTTGCTGCAGAATATTGAGGAGATGTTTCATGTCTGGGGGCTGGGGATCAGTGACATTGACGGTGGCGGGTTTCTCATGATACGGTCTATATTTGTCCACGCGACGAAATGCATTGTGAAGTAAAACTAGCTTTTTATCATCGGCAATATTTATATCATTATTGAATTTGCTTAGATTGTCCTCTAAGTGTTCAATTGGTGAAAGGACAAGTTCTATTGGAGTCAATTTATAGGGTTTAGCCATCTAGAGAAAAGTGTTTACAAGTTCTGCGATTATTGGTAGTAAAAGTGTAAAAAAGCTAGCGCCCGCTTGAAGGAGACGCTCTCTTTTAAAATCTTTTCCTTTGTTTTTGCAATCCAAGGCACGAACAGTGGAACGATGTTGCTTTGTCTGTTGTCTAACACCTTCTGGCAAGTGTACATTGCCCTCAGTTAAATTTAAACAAAGTTGAGATATTAGAATAATAAATTCTTTGTTAACACCCTGTTTGAGTATGGCCTTCCTGAGTGGGGGTTCTGAAGTGATTAGAACGGAAAATAAGTGTCTATTTTCGTGTAGTTTCTTCAGTGTCATGGTGGCAACTAATAGCCCTTTCTACTGTTCACCGGAAGATATACGGTAATTTCTTTGTCGAAAATATCTGTCAATACACGTAAATCTTCGGGAGTCTAATGATTAGGATCTAAAAGGATGTACCTGTTGGGCTCGTTTGTCGCTTGACTGTACGCTAAAAGTAGGAATTTGGGGGCAACGGGATGTATGTGTTTATAAAGAGCTATTAGAGAACTTGAATCACGAACCGCTCGGTAGATAATGTAGACGGTGCAGTTCCAAGAAAGGGTCCTCATACACTTGCTCTGATAAAACAGGTTGTGTAGAACTAGGGTTATGGAATTGTGTTCATGATGAGAGCGAACAGTAAACAGTTTTAGCATTTCCAGTGAGAACTGTTCAATAGATTCAGCTAAATCATCAATAATCAGCCATACGTTTGGCTCAATGCTATTGAAAACATCAATTCCTCGCATGAATTGTATTGGCATGGACATAGCAGTGGCAATTGCTTTTATTTGATCATAGGACTCTTGGCAAATACTAAAGCAATAGTAAATTTTCTTTGGTTTTTCCAAAAACATTTTATTACAATTTTTAATTATTTTAGCTACAAGTTTTGTTTTCCCCGACATTGAGGGACCACTGAGAAACGATCGGAATGGTGTTTGAAATTGATACATACTGCTGTTGACAGCAGTTGGTCTACAACGAACTGTAAAGCTTACTTTCTTGCTGAATAAATAATAATAATAATTTTCCCTAGAGTAGCAGCATCTACCTAGTACGTTATGTAATTGCCACAAAAACTTCAAAAACATATTTTTTCTTTTATTAAATACACTTTTTGTACAACAACAACAACAACAACCACAACAGAACAACAAGAACAATTTAATATTTTATTGGCAACAACATGTATTTTAAATAGTGCATACAGCAATAGCAAGAACATCAGCGTAGTTGAACACATTTGTAGACTAAGAAAAACACTATTTATAACATTTAAAACATAAGAATTCCTCCCCCCCCCAAAGGCCGGGACCAAATCTTTCAATAAAGTCTCGGTTTTAACTTTTAACAATAGAGATTCCGTGTCTCCATAGTACACTTGAACTTCCCCCTCCCTTGGCCATTGTACTTTACACACATTGTAAAAGAATAACAACGTGAGTTTTTTGGAAATTTCAAGTACTGAGCTTCCTCCCGCAATATTCTTATTCAGAACAACTTTCTCCTTTTTTCTGTGTAGGAGAACCATATTCGGGTCTATGACCGTGAGTGTTGTGAAATTAGTATCGGCGACGATTCGTGCATATTCTCTGGGGTTAGGTTACAACGTCACAACGAGATCTGTTTCGTACGCTTTCACACATTTTTCCAAAAGCTGGATTTAAAGTAAGCTTATACATTTCTTTTTGAACTTTACTCTTTGCCAGTGAACGTTTACTGACAAACGAGTCAATAAACGTTTTCAAGTAGGGTTTCTGATCGAATTACAGGGCTCTGTGTATCTTTGTAACCCTGAAACCATTGGTCACCATTCACCGCAATAGCACAAGGTGAACAACAATATTCTGCTTCGGGACCAAATCTGCAATTAGTTTCTGCTTGGAGGGGGTCCAATGCATGCCCATATCCTCGACCAAAGACCGATTGTATGGACTCAAAGAGTATTTGGTCAACGGTCTATTTACATACGGAAAAACAAAATCTTTTACTGTGTCGAGCCATTTCAAGCCATTTTTAGTTACCGTAAGTTGAACTGTACTGAGGCACTTTCAGGGTATGGACTTAGTTCCTGTTCAGAAAAACAATAGTGATTTTTACACCATCAAAAGATATCCGTCCAGTGTGTAAATCTTTTAAGACACAGTCCACGTGAACACCATATCCCCCCTCATAGATCTTTCTACAAATAAGTGTTGATCCACATCAATAATTAAAGCTACTCTATTCCCATTGGTTTTTAGTAACAAATCCTTTGGTATTGAAATATAATAGCAAATATCTAGCCCGAATTCTGAATAAATTTGGTGTGTGTTCTTGCTGACAATGTCTAAAAGAGTTAACACCTCGCTTGCCAAGTACATTCTACAATAATTCCATCCATTTTTAAAACCCCCCTTAGTCCATATCCTCTTGGCAAATTCATATTCATCGGCAGTGAATTCACTATCGGTAACTGAATTATAGAATGCTTCAATGGGGAGGAGTTTCTCCTTACTTGACCTTGCGCCAGAGTCGCAATAATCATGTGCATATATGCCTTTAAAAGTCAGTAAGTCATATATTTCATTGTCGGGAAAGTGCTGTTTAAGCGGAGGCAAACTATAAAAATTTTCACATTTCTGCACTTGAATTAGTTGGCTGAGAGAATTGGGGGAAAAACTATAAGAATCTAAACAACGCATTTTATTCCAACATGTATGCTTATTATCTACTGTCTGCTATTTGAACTCTAAAAGCAACAACTTCTCAGCAGATTTGGGTATAATATTATAGGTAAAAAAGTTATCTACCCACGGGCTATTTGCAACCCCCTCCCTGTGCATACGTGCCAAAGCCTGTAAAATAAATTTCAAATCGTAATTTGAATTGTGAATAAAAACCGGTATAAATACTGCTGGCTGAAATTCACTTTGCACGATTTATGTGCTACGCCACGAAAATTACTACCCCCTGATGATATTTTCTGCCATAAATGATCATTGTCGCGGAAGTTCCACTTCCCCCTAGTCTTTTTTCACCTAGTCCCTTTCCCCTTAGTCCCCTCTTTAAATTCCCCCTTACATACCCAACATATTTTCTTATTTTTAATGGCCTTGCGATCCTCTGCTGATAGCATCATTGGGTAGTGTGTGTGCCTCAAGCGGGAGATAGCCCCATTCGCTGTGACAAGTAATTTAGTCAATGCTTTGATCATGCAATCTTCCTCACCCAATATCTCAACTATTTTTAAGAGACGCATAGTGTTACTGCTGTCTCTTTGTGCGTGGGCAGAGAAAACTGCAATAGCTTGATGTTCTTTGATACGATTTGGAAATTGTGGATCGTTCACATCTGTAAGATTGGCTTCACAGTCAAAACTTATTTTATCACTTTGCATAAGTTTATTCTGGAAATTTCTAAATAGTAAAATTTACCGGTCACCAGAAACTGTCTCCACCGCTTGATAGCCGTATCTTTTGCAGTCTTTCATGTTATTTTGTAGATTCATTCTCCACTCCAAATCTAGACAAACATATTGGGCAATAGTAGCGTACCCCTTTCTTCTCCCCCCCCCCCCAGAGCTCTACTAATATGTGTTTTGGATTGAATTGGCGGATTGAATTAGGTTCAATAGGCGGTGTGTACAACAGCCAAACCCAGTGTTTCACAGATTCAATCGTTGGGGCCCTTACTCAAAATGTTACTCCCTTTTTATGAGAACGCACACCCTCTTCAAATGCCGTTTCTTACTGTAGCACTGTAACACCAATCTTTAAATGCGCGTTAGCCCGATCAAAAATATCTATTCCTTTGAGTGTTACAGGGAATTTATGGGCTAAGCAAGTGAAATCTACTTTGAGAAATTAGACCCTTTCCATGCATGGCCCAATGAGCCAAATTTCTCTTTGTAGCCTTATCTTGTAGAGTTTGGAAAGCCTATATGTGGAAATGCGTACATGAAACACTTTTAGCCTGTTTCGAAACAGATTTGTTGGACACCCTTGCATCCTTCTAAATCAGGATTATATTTTAGAACTATAGACCTTTAAGACGCCCCTCCTGCCCCTCCTCTTAAAATAAAATCTTTTTTAAATTAACATATATTTACACTTAAGTTTTCAACAAATAAAACCACTGAACCACTACCATTCTCATTATAATTGTCCAGATGTGTGACAGCATTGTCAACCCATTGCATGGAGACGTTTTCATAATTCTCCAAATGAATGAAGCACTAACATTTCATTGTGCACATAATGATCATATACCTCACTGTGATTTTCATTTAAATAGAATATTTTTAAAACAATTGAGGCCTTAATGCTGCCCCGGCCTCCCCACAGTTGAATTCGGTGCTCAAGGGGTGCACGAATCTTCTCCGCATATGTATGGATGATATTTATGGAGTCTTTTATAATATTTCCAGCAATCAGTGTATTAAACGGAGTACCAAAGGTTGCAGTAAAAACGTCTGTTGTATTCAGAATTAAATTTGTTTGCTGAAATTCCGGTAGCGATGAGAATTGTATATCATCACTACCTAGACCCCCTCCCCCACTTTGTTCAAGAATAGGTCTGGTTTGTGGAGTGAAATCTCCCAGTTCGCTTAACATAGCCTCCAGTGCGTTAGGACTATACGACTCCATCTAAGCGAATTCACTTTCTTGTTCAATTAAATTCATTAGATCTGAGGGGGAAGGGTTCTCATTTAACTCACGAATAAAATTATCTAAAATTTGTATGGTGTTAGGTCTCAGCCAAGGTAGATCGCTCTCTATCAAATCTTGTTCTGAAGTAACTTCATTACATTGTTCAACTGTACTAGCGACTACATCTAAAGAATTATTATCAACACTGAAATATTATCTTAATAAATTATCTGCCCATTCCGTGTCGTCAATAACGTTAGCAGGTGTACCATCTATATTATCGTTACCATAACACTCCCGTAAAATTTACTGTACCATTCACTGATATGTGGCGGTGTTTCAACGGCGTCACGAAATTGCATTGATGCTTCAAACTGGGGGAACCGTTTCGTCAATGCGATCATATAATTCATGACTTGTTTCTTCAGGTGGGGGTCAGGGTAGTGATGAATTCGTTCTAACCTATAAAGAAAATAAACACTTATTTTCAAAGTGTATAAATCACCGTTTTTTTAAGAAAGTCAAAAATTGGATTAAAAGTAAAGGAGTCAATAGTCCATTGTTGACACACTGACGGTTATGAGAGGTAACATGAGCTTTCAATTACAGCTACTAATGTATTTGCAAAATACTAGCATAATCAGCCTATATTGATAGCCTTCAGATTTGATTCCCTAATTTGTTTACTACCTAAAGGTTGAATGGCGAAATGAAAAGTGTAAAAGAGGTATTTCAATTTTAGGCTATAAACAATGTCCCCCCCCCCTACAGTACCCCAATCAAAATGCTTAAATTGCTCCCTTGCTCTTTCCAACTATTGCAAAGGGGCGTATTCCTATTTTCATTATAGCGATAAAATAAAAGTGCGTATATTTCATCGTTTCAAAGAATAAAAATCATTGAATATAATTATTCGAATAGTACCATTTCTGCATCAGAATGGAAACAGTTTTCTAAGAAACTTAATTACCTGAGCGACCAAAAAATGATGAAAATATTTTTAAGTCTCAAACAAAATTGAACTACTGACTTTTTAACATCGTTTTAAATTACATTTGTTTTTCCCAGTGTCTATTAAATTAATGCATCATATGTTTTCTTTTAATAAAGTTTAAAACTAGGGACTCTAAACTAATCACACTACCCACACTTGTTTACGGTTAAGGATGCAGACATCAGGCCATGACAGTTCTAAGATAAAGACGGACTGTTTAATTATCATCTCGAAAAGTAAATTAGCATAACAGGCATATTGTGTAATCTGGAAGAAGATGAAGCATCGTTGAGAACAATAATTAACATTTTGTTTTCAAGTTCTTCAATTCTATTAGGGATAAAATGGTTTTGCGCATACTTCAAGGTTTCAAAGAATTGTAATCATTGAATATAAGTACTCAAAAAGTACCATTTCTGCATCAGAATGGAAACAGTTTTCTAAGAAACGTAAGTACCTGAGCGACCAAAAAATGATAAAAATATTTGTAAGTCTCAAACAAAATTCAACTACTGACTTTTTAACGTCATTTTAAATCACATTTATTTTTTTCCCAGTAACTATTAAATTCATGCACCATATACTTTATTTTAGTGAACTTTTGAAAATAGTCGCACTACACGCACTTGATTACGGTTAAGGATGCAGACATTAGGCCAAGTCAGTTCTGAGATAAAGACGGACTGTTTAACTATCGTCTCTCTTATCTTATCATTAAAATACTACATTTTCTGATTTAATCGGTCATAATACTTGATCTCAAACAGGGTATTAGAATAAAAAATTGTGTATGAATCAAGCAAGATGCATTTCCTTTTGGGAGAAAAAATCATTAGTGAAAATATCGATAAAATTTAAAACTCACTTTATTTGTTCCTTGCAATGCCATCATATTCATTGTCAATTTGCTTTCTTCTTGCATATAGGCCCAAGTATTCTCGCCTTGTATATAGGCCCTCGCAGGTCCGATGTATTTTATTACTGTAGAAAGTGAGTGGTTCTCATCCTCAATTCGAACCTTTTTGATGGCAGGAGGGGCATATTCTTCGAAATTATCATAAAAAAGAAATTAGATTATAGTTTTTTTTTATGTAGAAAAAAAACATACAAAGTGTAGTGAAAAACAAAATTTTTCCATCTATTATACAGCCCCCCCCTTTTTTGGGGGGGGGGAATATACCTAGGTTTGGTTACGTATCTATTATATGCTATGCTATACCCCCTAATGTGCAAATATATAGCTAAAACTTGTTTCTAAACTATTATATTTTCATCCTATCTTATTTCATTAGCATTAACCAAACTTGACTTCTCTCGTGAGTTATATAATGCATAAGTACCATGTTTTCAGAGACAAAAAAAGAAGCCATAATATAGCATAAAATCATGTAAATACTATAGAAATTATGTTTCTAAAAAAAAAACCGGGGCCAATGAAAAAAAAAACAAAGAAGACTAAAACCCGGAATTAAGGGGTATAAATTTTCAAATTTATATAGATATGTAGGCTACAGACCCATAACATAACTATCAAAATGTTATAAGCTCTAGAAACAAGGGGTATTTAGATATGAAGGCTTGATAACACAGTTCCGGCATATAGGCTTAAAATTAGATATATAAGCTTGATAACCCACCCTCAGCATATAGGCAAAAAATTTATAGCAAACGACATTTTCAAAAGCTAGCCTAGTAGAAAATAAATTAATGTCTTCACAGAAAAATGCTAGCAAGGTTACAATTAATATTTACTTTACGCAACCCCACCCCCTAATGTGCAAATATATACCCTAAACTGGTATATATATATTGGGGTGGGGGCTAAAATTCATTTCCAACAAAAAATGATTATCATATTCGGAAAGAGAACAAAAGAAGGCATTGAGTGGTATATCCATTTTATTCGTAAGTCAAAAATATGGTTTGCTAGAAATTTACCATGCAAATATCGCAATTAATTATTTAATGACAAAACTTACGTTATAAATTTGCGCTGCAATAACATCTAAATCATCCATTCTATCTGATGTTTGTTCCACAATGTCTTCAAACGAACCGTTACCTTAGCCTCGCTAAGGCTTATAAAATAAACTATTTCCATAGAATCTGAGCTAATAAGGGTTTTTGACCGTAAACTCTAGTTTTGTGTAAGAAAATTATGGAAAATACATTTCGTTGACTCGTAGGTGAAACTTAAGTCCAGCTATGAATCGAAAAATAAATTATTTCCATAAAATCTGAGCTAATAAGGGTTTTTGACATTAAAATTTAGTTTTTTGTAAGAAAATTATTGGAAAATAAAGTACACTGGTTCAAATGTGAAACTTAAGTCCAGTTATGAATCGAAAAATTCACTATTTCTGTAAAATCTGAGCTAATAAGGGTTTTTGACCGTAAACTCTAGTTGTTGTTTTTTGTAAGAAAATTATGGAAAATACAATTCTCTGGTTCAAATGTGAAACTTAAGTCCATTCTGGTTCGAAAAATAAAACTATTTCCATAAAATCTGAGCTAATTAGGGTTTTTGACCGTAAACTCTAGTTTTTTGTAAGAAAATTATGGAAAATACAATTCTCTGGTTAAAATGTGAAACTTAGATCCATTTTGGATCGAAAAATAAAACTATTTCCGTAAAATCAAAGCTAATAAAGGTTTTGGACCGTAAACTCTAGTTTTTTGTAAGAAAATTATGGAAAATACACTACGTTGGCTCATAGGTGAAACTTAAGTCCAGTTATGAATCGAAAAATAAACTATTTTTATAAAATCTGAGCTAATAAGGGTTTTTGACCGTAAACTCTAGTTTTTTGTAAGAAAATTATGGAAAATACGATTCTCTGATTCAAATAAGAAACTTAAGTCCAGTTATGGACCAAAAAATAAACCATTTCTATAAAATCTGAGCTAATAAGGGTTTTTGACCGTAAACTCTAGTTTTTTGTAAGAAAATTATGGAAAATACAATTCTCTGGTTCAAATGAGAAACTTAAGTCTATTTTTGGGGGGATCGAAAAATAAAACTATTTCTGTAGAATCTGAGCTAATAAGGGTTTTTGACCGTAAACTCTAGTTTTTTTTGTAAGAAAATTATGGAACATACAATTCTCAATTTCAAATGTGAAACTTAGGTCTATTTTGGATCGAAAAATAAAAGTATTCTCGTAAAATCTAAGCTAATAAGGGTTTTTGACCGTAAACTCTTGTTTTTTTGTAAGAAAATTATGGAAAATACAGATCTCTGGTTCAGATGTGGAACTTAAGTCTATTTTTGGATAGAAATATAAAACCATTTCCGTAAAATCTGAGCTAATAAGGGTTTTTGACCGCAAACTCTAGTTTCTTGTAAGAAAATCACAGAACATACAATTCTCTAGTTCAAAAGTGAAACTTAAGTACAGTTTTGGATACTCATAATGATGAGGACTGATGGTTCTAATTCAATATTTTTTTCATAAAAACAAACTAATTTTTTTAAAACTTCGAAATTATCCAACTTTTTTTTTTGCACGTATCTCAAAATGACAAAATATGCTTACGGCTCTAACAATTGTACTCTATGATTGGTCAGAGACATGATTTGGCTTTCCCACTGGTATTGTATGTCCGGTTATCGACACTACCTAGTCTATTGTATGTATTAAATCAGTATTTTTTACGCAGTGGAACGATAAAAAAATAAGTCATATCTTTAAAAAAAAGTGAAGATGGAGCATTTTAATAAAGTGTGTTCACATAACAAGGTTATTGTAGCATTGAATGCCAACAAGGAGAAATATTTAAACTATGAAACAAGTTCAAGTGGTGGCACTATTGGAAATGTATGCATGCATTGTCATGACAGTAAGGAATTAAATTTCTTTGGAATACCGAAAAAATTAAACTCTTATGTTGGTGGTTATGCGAGAATGAGATCTCCAGAGATGATTAGACTCAAAGAGAATGCCAACATAAAAATAATCGTTGATGATAGAGGACAACTCCTTGCTATTGTTGCAGGTAACACATTACCTACTGATACATCCAAACGTCAGCTTTCGGGTATTAGCATTCAACGGAAGGTCAATAAAGGAAAGGCCTACTCTTCTACTAATATCGTAAACCATATCTTGTCTACGTGCCGAAACTGTTACTTGTGTAAAAATAATGTGATAATAGACAGTGAAATTGCCAGACAAATAAAAAGGGCATTGTCAGAAAATATCACTATGGAATATAAAGATGAATTGATGAAAAACAAAGCACCAGCAAACGTTACTGCCATTGATCAAACAGTCAATGAACCAAATAATACCAAAGACGAAAAGCATATTGAGCCTTTTGATGTGACACCAGTAAAATTTGTGTATTTTTACACAATTTTCTTACAAAAAAAACTAGAGTTTACGGTCAAAAACCCTTATTAGCTCAGATTTTACGGAAATAGTTTTATTTTTCAATCCCCCCCCCCCAAAAAAAAGACTTAAGTTTCACATTTGAACCAGAGAATTGTATTTTCCATAATTTTCATACAAAAAACTAGAGTTTACGGTCAAAAACCCTTATTAGCTCAGATTTTACAGAAAAAGTTTTATTTTTCGATCCAAAAATAGACTTAAGTTTCACATTTGAACCAGAGAATTGTATTTTCCAAAGTTTTCTTACAAAAAACTAGAGTTTAGGGTCAAAAACCCTTATTAGCTCAGATTTTATAGAAATAGTTTATTTTTCGATTCATAACTGGACTTAAGTTTCACCTATGAGCCAACGAATTGTATTTTTCATAATTTTCTGACAAAAAAACTAGAGTTTACGGTCAAAAACCCTTATTAGCTTAGATTTTGCAGAAATAGTTTTATTTTTCGATGCATAACTGGACTTAAGTTTCACATTTGAACCAGAGAATTGTATTTTCCATATTTTTTTTACAAAAAAAAACTAGAGATTACGGTCAAAAACCCCTATTAGCTCAGATTTTATAGAAATAGTTTATTTTTCGATCCATAGCTGGACTTAAGTTTAACCTACGAGTCAACGAAATGTATTTTCCATAATTTTCTTACAAAAAAACTAGAGTTTACGGTCAAAAACCCTTATTAGCTCAGATTTTGCAGAAATAGTTTTATTTTTCGATGCATAACTGGACTTAAGTTTCACATTTGAACCAGAGAATTGTATTTTCCATATTTTTTTTACAAAAAACTAGAGTTTAAGGTCAAAAGCCCTTATTAGCTCAGATTCTATGGAAATAGTTTATTTTTATATTTTTCAGACAACACATACCTACGAAAGACTAAGAAACCTAGCTAAAAAAATCCGGAAATAGCAAATTAACCATCCCAAATTATAAGTTTCAGACAACACACTCCTACGAAATACTAAGAAACCTTAGCTCAGAAAAGCCCGACATAGTAATTTACATACCCCAAATCATAAGTTTCAGACAACACACACCTACAAAATACTAGGAAACCTAGCTCATAAAAGCCGGAAATAGCAAACTACCCGTCCTAAATTATAGGTTTCAGATAACACACACCTATGAGAGAGACTAAAAAACCTAGCTCAGAAAAGTAAAAAATAGCAACCCACACCCATCCCGTACCCTAGGTTTGAGACAAAGCACACCAACTAAATACTAAGAAATCTAACTCTGTAAACTTCGATATAGCAATTTATATTTCCAAAATAACAGGCTTCAGACAACCAACACGTATGCGATGGTGAAAGTCCTAGTCCGGAGTAGGCTGAAATCGCAAACTACCCATCCCAAACTATAGGTCGCAGACAACAAACACCTATGAGAGAGACTAAGAAACCTAGCTCAGAAAAGCCAAAAATAGCAAACTACACATCCCAAATCATAATTTTCTGACAACACACACCTATGAAAGGCTAAGAAATCTAGCTCAGAAAAGTCAAAAATAGCAACCCACCCATCCCAAATCATAGGTTTCAGACAACACAAATCAATGAAAGACTAAGAAATCTAGCTCATAAAAGCCCGAAATAGCAAACTACCCATCCCAAAGTATACGTTTCAGACAACAAACACCTATGAGAGAGACTAAGAATCCTAGCTCAGAAAAGTCAAAAATAGCAAACTACATATCCCAAATCAAAATTTTCTAACAACACACACCTATGAAAGGCTAAGAAATCCAGCTCAGAAAAGTCAAAAATAGCAAACTACACATCCCAAATCATACTTTTCTGACTACACACACCTATGAGAGACTAAGACACCTAGCTCTGAAAAGCCCAAATAGCATCCCAAATCATAGGTTTCAGACACCACACACCTACAAAAGGCTATGAAACCTAGCTCAGAAAAGCAGGATATTGCAAACTAAAGATCTCAAATCATAGGTTTCAGACAGCAAACACCTATGAAATACTAAGAAATCTGGCTAAAAAAAAGTCGGAAATAGCAAATTACACACCCTAAATCATAAGTTTCAGAAAACACACACACACCTACGAAATACTAAGAAACCTTAGTTCAGAAAAGCCCGAAATAGTAATTTACATACCCCAAATAATAAGTATCAGACAACACACACCTACGAAATACTAGGAGACCTAGCTCATAAAAGCTGGAAATAGCAAATTACACATCTCAAATCATAAGTTTCAGACAACACACACCAACGAAATACTAAGAAATCTAGCTAAAAAAAACCGAAATAGTAATTTACATACCCCAAATCATAAGTTTCAGACAACACACACCTACGAAATACTAGGAAACCTAGCTCATAAGAGCCGGAAATAGCAAACTAGCCATCCTGAACTATAGGTTTCAGACAACAGACACCTATGAGAGAGACTAAAAACATAGCTCAGAAAAGTCAAAAATAGCAAACTACACATCCCAAATCATAATTTTCTGACAACACACACCTATGAAAGGCTAAGAAATCTAACTCAGAAAAGTCAAAATTAGCAAACCACCCATCCCAAATCATAAATTTTAGACAACACACACCAACGAAAGACTAAGAAATCTAGCTCAGAAAAGCCCCAAATAGTAATTTATATACCCCAAAACATAAGTTTCAGAACACATACCTACGAAATAATAGGAGACCTAGCTCATAAAAGTCAGAAATAGCAAACTACCCACCCCAAATTTTAGGTTCCAGAAAACACACACCTATGAGAGACTAAGAAACCTAGCTCTGAAAAGCCAGAAATAGCAAACTACCCACCCCAAATCATAGGTTTCAGACAACACACATCTATCCTTCTTTCAATCAACCCATCTCTCCCAAAACACTTTTCAGCCATTTCTCGTTTAATATTTTATTTTCAAGTCTTCCACACGGGTTTTTCAGTAGCAACTCGCCCCCCACTCTCACGCTATAACTAAGCTAAGACATCCTTCTGCCAATCAACCCATCTCCCCCAAAACAGTGTTCAGCCATGTCTCGTTAAAAATTTTATTTTCAAGTCATCCACTCGGGTTTTTCGCTAGCAACTCGGTCCACGTTACAGCACTATAAGTACTCTAAGACACCCCACTCCCATCACCCCACCACTTGTGTATTATACAGAACACATCGAAGAAGTAAAGCTATCTGTTATTAAAATTCTTTTCTTGCCATCTACATCTCTCTTAGAATCAACTTTTTAGTATAGTATAACGTTAAACTCTATTTTAAATTGACAACACTGTTCAAACACCACTTGTGTATTATACAGTACACATCGAAGAAGTAAAGCTAGGTCAAGTCATAAAACCACCCCCTTTTTTCTCCACCTTCATACGATCCAATTGGCGAATGTTATCACCGACACATTCATATCAAACTATTCTTGGCTAAAGGCAATTGTCCAAAAAAAAAATCAGAAGCCACTCTTGATAGCACATACTTCAAAGAAATGGAACATTGGATAACGCATGAGTGATAGACTGCTTTTCCCACAAAATCATTCCTAAATACGCAATTTGACAATCTCTAGTTTTCCATTTAAAAAAAAAAAAAAACTATTATACTCTCAAAACATGTTGGACCACTTTATAGGTTGCCATATTTTTTCAAAATGTGCACGTGAAGCTACACTGCATATTCTTGTACAGTTGATATCAATAACAAAAAGCCAGTCTGGTTGTGTTATACAACCTTGAGTATACTCTCAAAACGTGTTTGGTCACTTTATAGGTTTGCCAGCCTTTTTAAATGTCCACGTGATACTGTAGTGCATATTCTTGTGCAATTCCATGTATCTTTTCATGTATCTTTTCAATCTTATACTAGCTCACTACTAATAAGACAGTTCCTATTTTTATAATATGCAATAATTGTAGTTATCAAACTTTGAAATCGATTTCGCTCTACTTACCTCCCAGCGCCTCTAATATGCAGACGTATAGATAGACAAATTGTATTATTCCCATATGTTTCCCCGTTTCTTGCTTTCGTCAGCATTTATCTGATTTACGGTTATACTAGTTGAAAAAAGAGTGATGCATGGCAAAATGCATAGAAAATAATTAATTTTCACTATATTTTTGCACATTAAGGAGGGAAAGCATAGTGGAATCACTTGAAATATATATATATATATATATATATATATATATATATATATATATATATATATATATATATATATATATATATATATATATATATATATATATATATATATATATATATATATATATATATATATATATATATATATATATATATATATATATATATATTGCTGGGGCCACGTTTTATTGCTGGGGCAGCAAGGTGTCCAACCAGAATTGCGGCTACTGATCTATCTTTAATCTTAGGAGAAATTAGAAATAAATTTAAAGCATATTGCTCCGGAATTAAAGTATTTTCTAACTTTAACCCATATGTGAGCGTTAATAACTCGTTACAAGTGATAGAATCTTTGGCGAATGTTTCAGCTAAAAGAGTCAATTAAATTTTTTTTAATAAAATTTATTAAAAATTTTAACAAAATTTATTATTAGAAAAAATCAAAATGGTGATAAAGAAATCTTTTCTTTTGTCTAATATCGGATTTTTGAAAATTGATACTTTTAATAAAAAAGCCCGATGGACGAATTTCTTTAGAAGTACTATTAATTCAATATGTTATAGCTTGAATATGGTATATAATTTATTGGAATTTGTTCTATTTAATACATTTATAAGATTTAATGGGAATTTATATAAACAAACTGTAGATATTCCTATGGGTGGGAATGAGAGTCTATTCATAGCGGACTTGTTTTTAAGTCAATTAGAATACGAATATATGATAAATAAAAATAGCCCAAGCAATAAAATAATAAATAATAAAATAATAAAAGATATCTGGACGATCTCTTAGTAATAAATTGTGCAGAGTTTATTGAGATTTCAAAAAATATTTATCCACAAGAGTTAATTCTTGAGCCTAGCTATGGGATGGGACACTCCGACCATTTCTTAGATTTAAATATTAATATTTCAAATAATAATAAAATAGTTTTTAAATTATATAATAAAACGGATGATTTTAATTTTGAAGTAATTAATTTTCCATTCCTTGAAAGACATTCAAATATTACTTATTCGGCTTATTATTCCCAATTATTTAGGTATGCAAAAATATGCAGTAATTACACAGATTTTAAAAATAGATGTAAAAAGCTGAGCGAAAAACTGATCTTAAGAGGTTTTTCAGCCAGAAAAATTAGTTGGCAATTCAAAAAATTTAGCTTTATGTATCATGAACTTTTAAGTAAATATACAAAAAATTATAAAGAAATACTGAATGATATTTTAATATAATTTCTCTTGCGCTTTTCTTTTTTGGAAGTTTGAGTTTGTAGTGGTTTTCAAACAAGCTTGAGGATCTTTAAATTGGTAATTGGTTCCAGATACCAATAAAATATAAATATGTACATGTCTTCATTTGTTCCAGAATGGTCTCTGTCAGTGACCTCTGGGATTTTATTAAGGAAACATTGAAACACTTTTTGTATGTAATTTTTAATAGCTTGACTAGTATGCATGTATTTCACAAATTTTACCTGACATAGGGTTACCATATAGATCTTATGGTAGAGGCTCCACCGTGCCGGGTAAAGAAAGTAAAGCCTCGAAACCCGTTAAGGCAGGTGGTATTTCTTCTGATGAGCCCTAAATGGAACGTTCTACTTGGAAATATTTTGCTAGATTTAAGGTGTTTTTGCTTGTAAATTTACAACGACTTACATTTATTGATGACGACTTTGCATGGACTTGGACATTTCTATTTGGTTGACGGTTCGGGTATACTGTTTGTTCCTAGGTAGTTGGATAGATGGGTAAGGTAAAAGCCTCGTTCAAGTGCACATTTGTCTCAATTGCGGGATTAGGACGACAGTTTTTTTTTTTTTTTTTTTTTTTTTTTTTTTTTTTTTTTTTTTCTCTTAGCCAAGTAATTACCTCTATATATATATATATATATATATATATATATATATATATATATATATATATATATATATATATATATATATATATATATATATATTTCAGGAGGGGACAGCCCTTTTCATATACGGAATCATTTCTGTTCGTTTTAAGTTTTAATATCGCTCCTTACTTTCAGTTAAAAAAACTTGTTTTTTTTTCATTTAATACGTATCTGAACGTTTTTGAATTAATGCAGCTTTGATGTTGGCTCACCGTACATGAATAATTAAAACGAAATTTGCATATAAATTTTACTTTTTTGGCTAAATGGCTTTCGCGTACTTGTGATCTGACATAACTTACGAATTAACTTACGTAAACCCTAGTCAATACCTCGCTCTTTGCGCCAGAGTTTAAATTTTCCACCAGTTTTCTAAGAATGGCCCCTTAATCACAAATGCCGTTAACTAGAATAAATGGCTCTGATGAAACAAAAAAAAATTAGCGCAAAGAGCGAGGTAATGACTAGGGAGCGAACCCAATCATGTACGTATTAATTTCTGTTTGTTTTACGTTTTGGTGTTGCTCCTTACTTTCAGTTGAAAAATTGTTTTTTTATTTAATTTCTTATTGTTTTTAAATAATGCTAGGAAATCTGACTATATGAAATCTGACTATGAAATCTTCATAGCAATGTCCCTTCCTCCATGGAAAGCTCCTCCCACGTGAAACCTGACCCCCCCCCTCCCCCCCCAACTACCAGAAAAAATTTGCCCTGAAAACTTCTGTATACTTCTCAATAACCGATATTATATGTAAACATTGGACGTAGTTCATAACTTGCAGACCGTCCCCTGGAGACTGTGGGGTTCATCCTCAAAGACATAGTTATCGTATTTTTCGAACATGCTGAACAAAATGGCTATCTAAAAATTATGATCTGGTGACTTTGGGAAAATGTGAGCGTGGAAGGGGACTTAGTTGCCTTCCATTCTTTTTGGTCACTGAAAAAGGGCACTAGAACTTTTAATTTCCGTTCTGAATAAGCTAATCCATCAGTTTTCTGGTCTGCCCTAAGAAAATGTTAGGATGTCAAGGATAAAGAAAAATACAAGGATCTTTGTGATTTTATGCTAACGTTATGTGGCCTACCATACTCTTCAGCAGCTGCTGGAAGACAGTTTACGCTACTTGGTAATATCAAAACCAGTAGAGTACTAAGTACCATTTTGCTCACTCTATGTTCCTTCCTGTGCTATTTGCTTACTTTACGTTCCTTGGAACCTTTCCATGCTATTCTAGGACGCTATATTCCTTCCCATGCTATTCTAAGGGTTTATGTTCCTTCCTATGCTATTCCAGGAGCTTATGTTCCTTCTCATGCTATTTGGGGACACTATATTCCTTCCTATGTTATTCTATGGGACCTCTACACGTGATTAAACACGCTTTGAAACTACATGCTATTTGCTTGCCTTATGTTCCCTTAAAGGTTTGACGACTACAACAATATACAGTGTAAAGGTTTGACGACTACAAGAATATACAGTACAGTTTCACGTGGACATTTTAAAAAGCTGGCAAACCTATAAAGTGGTGAAATATGTTTTGAGAGTATAGTCGAGGTTGTATAACACAATCAGACTGGTTTTTTGCTATTGATATCAATTACACAAGAATATACACTACAGTTTCACGTGCACATTTTAAAAGGCGAGCAGTACGAGCAGGGATTCCCCACTGGCTCCTGAAGTCTAGCTTGTTACACAAGTTTGCTTCAACTCCACGTTTTCAACCAGACTGGTTTCTGAAACCCATTTTTTAGGGCCAATCAGATAGTGGAGGTTACTCCATATACAATAACTTGATTGGTAATTGGATTCAAATAAAAGGAGTGATTTTCGTAGAAAAAAAATTCTGGTTAGTCTGAAGTTGATTGTGAGAGTGTTAGGACTCTATAAAATAGATAGATTTGAGAAAGGGCGAATCATGGGGAACCTTGTGTTTATCGAAAACCGTTTGATTCTAGATGATGATTTTCTAGAGGTGTCTATTCAAAGGAAGAAATTTTCTCAAGGAATGATTGTCGATATAATGAAAACTGATTTCTCCGTCATTAGACTATTGCATGACGCTTTTATGTCGTGGTCCAAATGCATTTACACAATTTATTGATATATTGAATTGAATTTATTTTAAACCCATCATAAATACAGAAATTGATGGAAAAAAACACAGAAAAGAGGAAACAAAAAACATAACTTTAATGGTACAGACAAAGAAAATGCACATACACATCAATCAAAGTGAGGAGAGTAGAGGTAGCCAAGGATGGCTGCTACCCTTCAACTTAGCACAATACTTATCAAGCAACTGATTAACTGCGGAAAATGGATCAGTTACTGCACATCGCCGGATCAGGTACGAATTACTCGTTCTCAATGGAACTTGCAGCAAAAACTTCAAATATCTGAAGAAAATTCTACGGATTTGAAATTTATCTTCTTTACGCAGAAGTTTCGAAAATGGTGTTATATATAATATATGTGGCTGCACGACAGCATTGTAAATTCTAGCCAGTGTAAGCCTATTAAGATTTCTCTTCGAAGAAATTGTGGCCCCATACGCAGTTCTAATTTTACGCTCTATATGTGTGATGATTAGCGAACGGGTAGATGACAGTGTGTCTCCGATGGGCAGTCCCAAGTATACTAGTGACTTTACAGGCTCAATAGACAGAGATTCTAGTTGAATGTGAGGTAGCACAGACTTATTCCAATTAAACAGCATTACTTCCGATTTTGATACATTAAAACTATGGCCAATATCACCATACTGAGAAGACAGGATATTAAAGTTACTTTCTAGGGAAGTTATTTGCCGAGAAAAATTCAAGATATCATCCGCAAATACAACTAGGGTCCCTCCCTTACTTTTCATGCGAAGAAACAGTTTGTTTTTCACATTACAACGAAGGTGTTAGAATTGATATATTGCCCCTTCCCCCCCCCCGTATAAACACTTAGCGTGAAATCTGTAAGTAGCGTTTAATCGTTTCCGTTTCTATCTGACATCCTATTAATATCATAGAAGAAAGAAAATTAGTGAAAGATTTTTATAAAAGCCTATAGATCTAAAAATACTCTGCCATAAATATGGTATAATTAAAAGCTAACCAAACACTAAACTTCAGGGTTGCGTGTCGGAATGACCACATTTGTTTTCTTGTCAAAGGGTATACGTGTCTGCACAAAGAATCCCCCCTCCCCCTTAGTTTTCATGTGAAGAAATAGTTTGTTTTTCACCTCACAACAAAGGTGTTAGAATTGATACATTGCCCCCTTCCCCTCCTCCCCCCTTTTACAAAATGGCCTAAAAATATTTGTTAGATCTTAATTTTGGAAATAACTCATTTCACTCGTTTCAAGTCCTAAAAATATCTCTTTTAATTATGCAAATAATTCGCGCCTTCTTCAAAGCGTTTAGAATTACACAGAGCCCGTGGTCTTAATCGTTTCCATTCCTAAATACCAACCTTTGTTTTCATAATTTAGATAAGACGCGTGGGAAGTCTGATTCTAAAATCGTCCCTTTTTCTGTAACAGAATTATAAACACAGGTGGTTTTATTTAGACCGGAAAGCACACTCTATTTTTGATAATGGGAAAAGGACATTTTGAACAAAAGAACTATTTGTAATGAATTAAACTTGTAAACAGAGGGGGTGAGGGAAGATGGGGTTTACATAATGGAAAAAAGAGCGTATTTTACGTTTTTTATCGACTATAATCATCATATTGTAGAGTTTGTATTGTTGGGGGGAGGGCTATGCCCCCTGAATTTGAATTTACTAGTGGGTGGTAAAATGATTTTATTTGGAAATAAATTAAAAAAATTTAGTAAACTGAACTCAAAGTATAAATCGATGTATCCATAGCTTCAAAGTCAATAATATCAAATGTGTTATCTATGATGTGTTAAAACATTATGAAAATTTAATCGTAACGCATGAGTATTTTATACAAAATCTCAAGGACAAATGAAAATCACTCCTTTTTATTTGTATCCAACTACCAGTCGAGTTATCGTATATGGAGTAACCTCCACTGTCTCTGATTGGCCCTAAAAAATGGGTGTTGCCTCAAAAACCAGTCTGGTTGAAAACGTGGAGTTGAAGCAAACTTGTGTAACAAGCTAGACTTCAGGAGCCAGTGGGGAATCCCCGCTCGTACTGCTCGCTTTTTAAAATGTCCACGTGAAACTGTACTGCATATTCTTGTGCAATTGATATCAATAGCAAAAAACCAGTCTGATTGTGTTATACAACCTCGACTATACTCTCAAAACATATTTGACCACTTTATAGGTTTGCCAGCTTTTTAAAATGTCCACGTGAAACTGCACTATATATTCTTGTAGTCGTCAAACCTTTACACTGTTTATTCTTGTAGTCGTCAAACCTTTAAGGGAACATAAGGCAAACAAATAGCATGTAGTTTCAAAACGTGTTTAATCACGAGTAGAGGTCCCATAGAATAACATAGGAAGGAACATAGTGTCCCCAAATAGCATGGGAAGGAACATAAGCTCCTGGAATAGCATAGGAAGGAACATAAACCCTTAGGATAGCATGGGAAGGAACATAGCGTCCTAGAATAGCATGGAAAGGTTCCAAGGAACGTAAAGTAAGCAAATAGCACAGGAAGGAACATAGAGTGAGCAAAATCGTACTTAGTACTCTACTAAAACCAAATTATGGAATGGTCTTCTAATGCACACGACTAGTTGTTTAATGCATGTCAAGCAACTAATTTGGCGTTCTGGAACGTTACTGGAATCCTTGATTATACATTTTGAAATGCGCAAGAAATACTCCGAATGGCAAATAGCTAGCAAAGGAAGAAATAAGGCTGACTCTCATGCTGAACATAATTTTCAAGATGAATTCTCGCTAGAAGACTAATCTTATGCTCCTACAAACCATTTTTAGTGTTTACTTGTTTTTATGAGTTTTGTGCTTGTATTAAATGTTTTTTTTTCGTTTTCAATATATTTGATGTTGATTGGCCGTCTTGAAAGAGGTTCCCAAAGTGTCTTTTGGTCAATTTCTCAAGTGATAAGAAAAATAGCCTCTTATTAGTGTGATTTCAAGATGGACTATGGACATATTTAAGACGAAATATGGACATATTTTGGCTAAAAATGACATAATTTTGGATACTCAGGGGACATATTTATGGACCGAAATGTTGGCAACCCTGGTGACAAACAGATAATACGATACTTTGATTACGACAAAGAAGTTACGTAAAATTAAAGCTAATCAATTTCCCAGAAATCTGCTGTGATGTCACTTAGCCCAGTATTTCTAGCTCCCTGATTGATCTAGAAAGAGGATTGAAAATTATGTGGAATATTTGAGAAAGAGTTGAATGCGGAGAGAGAGAAAAAGAGAGAGAGAGTAAATTTAAAATGGAAGACTGTAGAGAGTATATTTAGAGTAAAACTGAATTTTAAAATACAATTTTTTGAGTTATGGTTATAACTCGTAAATAGTTATAAGATTTATAGTTGTAAAATTTAATACCTTATTCAATTTAATAGTTATACAATTCATGTATTGTGATATTTTTGATGAATTGAGGCTAGTTTTAAGATAATCAATTTTAGTTTTTGTTTTATTCATTATTTTTCTTTTGTGAAATTTCAGCAGCCAAATGGCTATCTTACAGAATTGAGTAGGCTAATGTAATTGTGGGTATTTTTAATGAGGAATAGAATTTGATGTCTAAGAAAGTTGTAAAAGCACATCATTATACTCAGTATGTCAGTAGGGCTGATAAATGATTATCGGAAGGTTAGGAGAATAATAGATACTGTATAGATGATTTCGAGCAAGGTTTTAAGAAATATATTTGTGTATATATTATTAAGGTTTTACCAAAATGGAAGGGGTTGCGTATAACGGAAGGGCACCCTGCAAAACAAGGTTGGCTAGTTTTACGGTTTGGTAATTTGTAGTATTATATCTTGTTTCAGTCCCACTCGCACACCACTTTTTTGCCAAATTCGTACGCTCAAAATTTTGAGATAGCCATATTGTTCAGCATAGTTAAAAAAGTCCAATGACTATGCCTTTAGAGATAGCATGACCTCCCACAGTCCCTGGGGAAAGGTTTTTAATTTATAAAATTTGCTCATTGTTTACGTAGAGTATTTGTTATTGGGTAGTGTACAAGATTTTTTGGGTTGGGGGGAGGGCGAATTTCCTTCTGGGTGATTTTTCAGGAGGAGAATTCCTTATGGGGAGGGAGGTTTCCGGGGCTGATCTTCTCAATTTGACCCTTTGTCTACTGATGTTTCTCATCTAGACCCTTGGTTCCTCATATATGCTGGTTTTTCACATGCTCGGAGCGCATAGCCCACTACAGGGTATGCTAAATCTAGACAGTTTAGCCTCCAAGAAGTAAATGACCTGGTCCTGGTGCCTCTATTTAGGTAATTAAATAAAAAAATAGCTTTTTCAACTGGAAGTAAGGAGCAACATTCAAAGTTAAAACAAAGAGAAATTATAACGTATATAAAAGGGGCTGTCCTCTTCTCAACACCTCGCTCTTCACGCTAAAGTTTTGAGTACTTTTAAAAAGGCTTCTTATTGTTTCTAAATAACTAGCTCTTGTGCTTCAAAAGTTTGACAAAAAGTCAAACCTTAGCGTAAAGAGCGGGCTATTGAGGAGAGACACCTCCTTTCGTATAAGTAATAATTTATTTTCGATTTAAGTTTTTAATACCGCTCTTTACTTTCAGTGGAAAAACTTGTTGTTTTTTTTATTCAATTTCTGATCGCTTTTGAATGATCCCGGAAAATCCGGCTTCTCCTACACAAAACATCTTCTTCAATCCAAGCGGAAACTTTGGACGGTTAAATACCATTAAATTTCCCCAGTCTTCTTCTGGCAAGTTCTGGCAAATTCCCTCAGTGTAAAATGTCCCCTAAGAAGTGCACCCCCCCCAGAAACCTCCCTCCCCATAAGCAATGCTCCTCCCGGAAAATCACCCAGAAGGAAATTCGCCCTCCCCCAACCCGAAAAATCTTGCACACTTCCCAATAAAAAATACTATACATAAACAATGAGCAAATTTTATAACTTAAAGACCTTTCCCCAGGGACTGTGGGAGGTCATGCTATCTCCAAAGGCATAGTCATTGGACTTTTCAAGTATGCTGAACAATATGGCTATCTCAAAACTTTGAGCGTACGAGTTTGGCAAAAAAGTGGTTTGCGAGTGGGACTGAAACAAGGTATGATACTACAAATTACCAAACCGTAAAACTAGCCAACCTAGTTTTGCAGGGTGCCCTTCCGTTATACGCAACCCCTTCCACTTTGGTAATACCTTAATAATATATACACAGATAATCTTTCTTAGAACCTTGATCTCGATCATCTATACAATATTTACTATTCTCCTAACCTTCCAATAATCATTTATCAGCCCTACTGACATACTGAGTAGAATGATGTGCTTTTACAGCTTTCTTAGACATCACATTCTATTCCTCCTTAAAAATACCCACAATTACACTAGCCTACTGAATTTTGTAAGATAACCATTTGGCTGCTCTAATTTCACAAAAGAAAATAAGGAATAAAACAAAAACTAAAATTTATTATTTTAAAACTAGCCTCAATTCATCAAAATTATCACAATACCTAAATTGTATAACTATCAAATTGAATAAGCTATTAAATTTTACAATTGTAAATCTTATAACTATTTACGAGTTATAAGCATAACTCAAAAACAGTCTTCCATTCTAAATTTTCTCTCTCTCTCTCTCTCTCTCTCTCTCTCTCTCCCTCTGTCTCTCTCTCCGCATTCAACTCCTTCTCAAATCTTGAACATAATTTTCAGTCCAAGCGTTCATCAAATGAATCTTGCCTTACTTTTTCTGTTTCAACATTTTCCACACACGCATGCTAACACAAAACATCAAATTGTGACAATTTTTTTCACTAATAAATATGACGCTTATAGCTCAAAGCTACCTTCTTTTCTTCTATTGAAGTCGTCTTTACTCTCTCGTTTTCAAGTATTTCCAATAGTCTTATGGGTAGCATATCTTTCGAGGGGATTGAATCAACTCGTGCTTCAGTCTGTCCAGCAGTTCATTTCCACGCATTGAACAGGCTGGTGCTTGGATTTTCAATATCTGATTAAGTCTGCCGCTAAAAGGTAGGATTCCATGGATCATCCAGTACAAAAAATTATTTCTGTTCGTAGCTAAATAGCAACTCACTTGAATTTTCAAAAGATAACTGAAAATAAATGAACGGTTCCTTATGATAAACTCTGTAATCCGGCTATTCCTCACTTTTGAAAGCGGCTCCTGATACCTTGTTTAGTTCCACCTTTCCCAAATCGTTTTTAAGTGCTCCCAATTTTTTTGCTCGCTTTACGGGGCTGAACATTCACCGCAAAGGTGCTAAAATGGTTTAGCTTAATTTCTTGCAAAAGGGGTAGAGTGATTCCTGTTCTTCTAAAGATTATCTTACTAAAGTGTGTAGAAATAGCTCTAGCAATATTGTAGAACTGGAATCACGAAAGGAAAAATGGAAACTTGTTGTTAGTGATCAAGACGGAGCGCAGTAAGTCGCTCATGCTATTAGCTGTATCAACCCGTCAGTTAAAGCCAAAATTAGTTAGCCATCGTTCTTTGGTTTCATAAGATACGTGCCTAATACTATCAGTGGCACCATTTTATGCGGACTTATCGACAACTGTGTGGAGGCCACCCAGGTGACCAAGACAAGATCTTTCAAACTATGTTTCTATTTTAGTTTCTATTCTGTAATTGTAGTTTGTCAATGAAATTGGTCTCCAGTTTTGCAGGTCTTCTCCGGGTCCACCTTTGTATAAAAGCAATATTACTCACACTTCACTGTCAGGGCATCCTCTTGTCCTGAACTCATTCAACACATTCGCAAAAGTTTCCACAGTTTCATCCAAAATTAATTAGAAAAATAAAGCTAAGACCATCGATATCTGTCTTTACTCCCTTTTTAAACTAGGATATCATTTTTCAACTTCTTCTCTAGTAATTCCTTCACTCATGTGTATATTTTCTTCTTTTGTAACCTAGAATCTAGCCTGGAATTTACCAAAATAATTCAATATCCTATTTTCTTGTATGTGTTTTTTTAGCGTCCAGTAAAGGAAAGCATTTTTTTTTCTAGTATTCTCTCTTGGTCTTAGGTTATTTTTGCAGTTGCAGTTTTCGATTTCTGGAATCGGTTTTTATTTCTCTTTGCTTGCGTATTAACTTTTCTGACAGCATTGTCTGTCCAGATCCCTGTAAATCTGACAATCTGTTTTACCTTGAGATTTTCAGACTCTGGTTTCTTCTATTTGTTTTATTTGTTGCTTGACTTCATAATATTCGGGCCAGATACTTTGCCAAGAATCCATATCCTCCTTCAGGTCTGTTAGTACCCTGTATAGGTAGCTGTTGTGATTTTCTGTATTTCTTTTCTGTTGTTTTTCAAGACTTCTAATAAACCGCAATATTTTTAACTTAAATTGATTCCAGAACTGGCATACTTCTGTTCCTTCTACTTAGGTTTCCTGCATTTCTTCTACTTTCCTTTAGATTATTCGTCTTGTCTTTTTTCGTTACACGTCTGGGCTCATCCTCCTACATATATATTTATTTCGAGGGTCGATGGGATGACATTTGCTGTCTCAAGTTTAAGAATAGTAACCAATGTCATATACTCTGCGAAGGGTATCACAATATATTCAACCTCTGACACTTTTTCTTATGAGGTTCGGAGCACGTCAAATCTTATTTACACGCTTCGTCCCCTTTGTGTCAAAACACATCTAGAATACGTCTTTAGTCTTCTCGGTCCAGTCGTCTTTAAGCACCCAAACACGTAGATTTATTTATGTTCATCGCTTTTTTAGTTCTCTTTTTGCTCTTTAGAAGTTTTCATATCATAATACACAATTGAGGTCCCAAATAATCACTGATTCTACAATGAGATACTTGATTATACTCATTCTTTGCATTTCTTCTCGCTGCTAAAAATTTTGTGTTCCAGATGATAAGTGTACATTAACCAATGTGATACTTCCCCTCTTAATGCTGCTTACTCTTTGATCCGTTTCATACTTAAGGCTCTCTGAATGAATATTTTCATTCTTTCGAAAAATGAAAGCTATGTCAGGTACCAAGCCTGCTGATATAAATTTATAATCTTTCTTTCAAAGAAGCCTTATATTCGTGTTGTCTACCTAATGGACGCACATGAAATCTAGAGCATTTGTTAAAATAAAATCTTGTAGTATTTTTTACCTTTTCTCCTGCTTTAGACCGTCTACATTTGTTGTTCCTATTTTGAAAGCCATATTTCTTAGATTAAATTAACTTTTTTTTTCTTGTCGCTTGGTTTCGTGTCATTTTTCTTCTCATTGTTTAACTCCACCGGAATCTTGCGAGACCATCTTTTTGGGGTTTCTCCAGCTTTTTTCTTTCTGGCTTTTCCTAATAGGAAATTCTTTGATGTGTTATCTGAGACTGTTTGCTAGCCGAAGTTCCTCCACTTTGTTTCTGCTAAGTACGTTCCTCTTCATTTCTGTTTTTCATTATTAGCACACTGTTTTTGATCCAGGTGGCTACTGGCTTCTGATCCGGGATTTTCTTTATAGAAATGGTGCATCGTAAGAAAATTTGCGTTCGACATTCAGGGATGTTGCTTATAACCAGTTCCAACACAAGAGAATCTATTATCTTTTCTAATTTACGAGATACGTACATTTTTTCCAGCTTTGCTTCAAAATCACGTCTTACCACATCCTTTGTGCTTCCCAGCTATAACAGAAGAGTATAACATGAAAACTTTGAGTGGGAAACGACTGAAGATTGACTGCGACAAAAAAGGTGTTTCTGTATCTGGCAATGGGATGAAAAACGAGTACATTCTTGGCAACAATGGAGTTATTCATGTATCAAACACGGTTCTTCTCCCAAACAGAGGTGAGTAATTTTGTATTATTAGGGAGTTTAAAATAAAATGTTTTATAGGCTTATATTTTCAATTTTGATGTTGGTGCAAAAAATCTATTGACATTTTCATGACAAACAAAAAGTAATGCAGTATTTTTATTCTTTTTTTTTATTATCTGTTTTTACTGACTATTACTTGGGATCGACAAGTAGTTATGTGTAATTAAAGACTTTCTATTATCGGTTGACCACCAAAAATGGAACTCGATCATGGAGATTTTTTTAATGCCATGGAAAGCTTGCAGCCACAGCTGTTCCTTTGGCCTTTGAAACACTAGAAAAAACTTTTTTCATATCGAAAGCTTCAATTTCCAACTATTACTGTAGAGTATTTACGTAATTTTAATTATTATTTTATTTATAACTCACTAAACAAAAATGTAAAAAGCGGAATAAAACATATTTAAAAAAAGAAAAGAGAAAAGCACTAATTATGATGAATATATACTTTCAAAACAATGGAACGGAGGAACCTTATTTTTTTTAATATCCGAAACCTACTACTTAGAATGACAGATTCACTAAAATCATTATTCATCTCGAATTTTGACAGTATATTCCCATTACGGTACCATGGAAGGAGAAAAGGAAGAAATTTTCAAAACCGGAAACACTGAATGCGTAGACAGGAAATATCATTCTTATTTAACAGAGAATAAAACCTGGGAAGATATAGAACCGAATGATCAGAAAACGTAGAAAATAATTTGCATTGAGCCTCACGATTATATTTACCTCTGTTTGCAACAATTCTCGAATAACCAACCTGAATCTTCATCTTTGAAGCGAAAATCAGCCGAGAACGGAAAGATTGTATTCACTTCTGCCAATAACAAGAAAGGCATCAGCATACCCTAAATATGAAGCATTAGATAACCCAGAAAATATGTCGGAGGTACATTATTCATTACTTGAAAAATGCATATGTTGAATAAACTAGGTGACAAAACACCACCTTGTCTGACGCCTTTCCGAAGTGGTATTCTTTTTTCACTGAATTGATGAATATAATAAAACAGGACAATTGGTTTTTCCAAGATGTTCTTGTAGGTAAGTACAGTCCTAGGTTATGCTTTTATGGCTACCATACAAAGATTCATCTACTGCTGCCATACAAAGATGTGTCTACCGCTGCTGCAGTCAAGGACATTCCCTTTCGAGTGCCAATGAGCTCTATCAAGGCCAGGCACTTTTGAGATCTGAAAAAAACGGTAATGATGATTTCCTAAGGCGCTTTCAAGGCGCAATGAACCCTGAACAAACCTGGACAAGGTGATTCTCCTTTCAATTCAATTCAAACTTTTTATTTCCTCCGAATACGAAGAGTAAAAAAAAATAACCGCTAATCAAAAGGCCATAAAATTCTTTTAAATTATATAGCAACACGCACGCAAAGGCCTTCAGTCAAACTTACCACACAAGTAGAAGGGGGGTACCAGCCCGAAACGACACCCCTGCTGCCATCTACAATTTAGTCTAACGTTGACAGTACATAATTTATGGTTGTTCTCAGTGAGAATGAAAAAATAGGATTTTTCTCACTTTGATGGATGTTTCTTGGATGGTTATGAGTGTCAGTCAATTTATTTGTTGTTTTTCTTGGATGTCAACAGCAATTTATGTCTGTTTTATGGTTTTTGTCAATTGATTATATAATATCTCCGACAAGTACAGCAATTTATGGATGTTTTATGGTTTTTCTCAATGAGAATGAAAAAACAGGATTTTTCTCACTTTTATGGATCCAGGAATAGGAAACAGGATCACGTGTCTCCTTCTAAGCCAATCAGCGAGTCGGTTACATCTCCTTCTAGACCAATCAGAGGCTCGCTTACATATTAGCGGCGGAGGATTGCAGAGAATATAAGGAAAGGATTTTTGCTATAGTTTTTATTAGTCTGTGAAGTGAATTCAAAGGAGTAAGAACAGTTTGACTTTACTCTTTTGGATATATTTATTTGTGCTGATGATGAGTGGAATGTTTACCCTATTAGAAGTTGATAGTGTAGTTGATGGTAATAATACAAGAGCACCAAACATTGCGGTGGAAATCACGAGAGGATCACGGCTTTGTCTGGAATGGGATGAAGTATATGTAATATCCTTGAGCAAATTTAAAATGGAGGATCAATTATGTTTCGCTTCAAAAGTTGATATAGCACATGTGCATAGACTTCAATGTGCTTTAAGTGCATTAGTGAAACATATCGAAGACAATAAACTGTATCGCTAATTGTACATGCTTAGTATTATTGTTGTTGTTGTAATTATTCAATAAAATTGTTTCGATATCGAAAATGTTCCCTTTCTTTTCTGATCAGGTTAGGTTAGGCTAGGGCTAACTAATCAGGTTCAGTCTAGAGTCAACAGTCAGAGTGAAAGGATTGAAAAATGAATAAATTTGAGAAAGAGAGAATTAGATCAAATCTAGTGTTTATGGAAAAATATTTGATTTCGGATGACGATTTTCTCGAGTTATCTCTTCAACGCAGGATATTCTCTCGGAAAACACTGGACAATATAATGAGGACTGATTCTCCCCCATTGGACTATTGTATGAAACTTTTAAGATGTGACTCAAGTGCTTATACTCAATTTATTGATATATTAATTGGAACAAAGCAGAATAATACCGTGGATATACTTTTGAAAACATTGCCAATGGATTCAATGTAGATGGCTCTTTCTTCTAAAGAGGTATCGTCACAGAGTTACTCCACTCACCAGTCCTCTCAATGAATTCATCGAAAAAGGATCAGTTTCGTTTCTATCTGTGAGAGAGTTGATCTCGGAAACCAAAAAATGTTCTTTGAATGTTCACTATGCATGTACACTCTTGGCAGTTGGACTCAATGTGAGAATTGTACAATTATTGATGACTATAGTGAAAAGTGTAAATTATGTAATCCTTGTAAATTACATAGAGGCTATGCAGTACAAGTTAAAGGATGTAATTCATGTCTAGAAGAGATTTGTGACTCTCACCCTAGAGGCCACCTGTGCTCCAATTGTCACTATGATAAATGTGATCAGTGGGAGAGTACTTACCCCGCTATGATTGGAAAGAATCCCAAACGTGATTTTAGTTTATTTCTACGAGATTGGTATCGTCGTGGATTTAAATTATTCTGGGAAGAGGAATCTGGTCTACGATTCAACTGTTGGGGTAACAAGACAATTTGGTTTCTTTGTCATCGTTGTGACGACACTGCCTATTATGACTAGAAACCAAGTGATTTTTATTTGACAGTTACTTAATGTGATTCACCATTTGAAAACACTCTATGTGATATTGCTTCAAATAGACAGATTGAAACTCGTGAATTTCATAATATGAATGCAAATAGTATCATTGACTATACAAAGATATATGACAAGAGTGAATTTACATTTTACTGTAGAAAATGTGACCCTGACTTTGCAGTCAATCAAGATCAATATACAGTGAATCCAAATAATTTACCGGCATTAGTTATTCAAAACAGTTGCCTAAACACCAAAGAAGAAGAAGAAATCTAAATTGAAGATTTAAAGATATTTTTGAATACATATATGTATTTTATTAATCAATAAATTCATAAAAATTTCGTAAGTACTTTACTCGTAGGGTACTGAAGTCAATACTATTTAGGTCTGAGAGGATGTTTTCCACTAGAAAGTCGTCCAGACGTGGATTGTCACCATGAATGTGGGGAAAATGCTCGTAAGTATAGCCGCGACATCGGAACACAAAATATAGTAGTGCATGGAAGCCACAGCTTTTAGTCGTTAGATCCTGCCCCCTCTTCTGATTTTGAATAATAGTTTTCCAACTGCTCTCAATATAGTTGCTGATGTGGGATGTGTAAAATGTATAGGGTAGATCAAGAGGATCAAAAAATTCAATCGTCTTCATTGTTTGAAAGATGCACAGCCAATGACCCGTCAGCACAGTCGAAGGACTGCTATTAACAATATCCAAGGTATTGTTGACACTCTGAATTTTTCCAAGAAAGTCCGAGGGTAGAAAATATGATTTGTACTGGGACATTTAGGGATCCATATTAAATACATTGCTTATTTGACTGGTGTTCATGGTGCCAAGTCTAGTAGAACACTACCTTCAGGAGTGATTTTCCAATAGGTTTCATATTGATTTAGTGAGATTAGTGCAATACTCTCTGCCAATGGATCGGCAAATGTACACTCTAAACGCACACTCCCCGTACGTACTATACTCATATCCTGTGTGCCAGACAAATCTAGTACAATGATACCATGTGTTTTCGCAAACATATCTTCGATTATACCATTTTAAAATATTTGTAAATCATGAAATAGGGTTTGCATCGTAAACTCATACTATGTTCTATAGGATTTATCAAAAGATAGATTGTAGAGTGGAATGCCGTTTACTTTGCACACAAGAGATGAAAGTCCAAACATTTCAAATTTATGTGGGCATCCAGTCGACGATCCTATTGCACTTGCGCTTTTTACAAATGCCAAAGCGAGTTTTGACGGAATTTCGCCATTGATAAGGGATGAGTCAGTGAAGGTGCGTGACCCCATTCCTATAAGACGTTGATTGGTGATTGTATGAGGAACAAATAGTTTAATATTATTTCTATTGGCTCTCAGTTCCTCCACTGCCAAATCAACAGAGCTCATGACCTGTTGTTTGCGAACATGAAGTATTGCCGAGGTGAGGGAGAGACTTACATCAGGATTGGCAGCAAGTTCTTTTCTCAATATGAAATTAGAAGGTGCAAGCGTCAGTTTTATATCCACTTTAACATTGGGTGGCAGCCATTGGGGTATATTAAATATTTCATGATATATTTTTCCAACTAGATGTAATTCACTAGTTGTAGCATTTTTAAGTGCATCTGTACTATCAGTATAAGTAATATGTTCATATCCATTGGAGGTGCCTCTCAATTCCTTATATGACTTGGGTGTCATCAGCATAAATTGGATATAGCTTGTATAATTTGAGAGATTGTTGCTTGTGCTCTCCAGCGTGCCATTGATGTAGACACTGATTTGACGAAATAAATTATGTAATATACAATTTTCATAGGATATTCCATCAGCCCGAATTGGCATTGTATTATCGGATTTCCGGACTTTCATTTGTAAATCTATAAATGTTGAAGACATGTCCATAAAGTACTCTTCATTGGAATTAATTTGAAAGTGGATATTATCGGAGAGGGGTTGTTGTGGATAAAATTGTTCATAGTATCCATGCTTGACACTCACATCAACATTTTCTGCATTGAATAGATTCAATGATGCGGTGATTGAAGGTTGAGTATCCTTATGTGGTAGGTAGGACATCTTAGGAGAACAAATATAGTTTCGATCAAACAATTCTCTTCCTGGGACTTCTTCTTCTGTTTACAGTAAGTTTCGGATTTTTACTTCTTTTCTTTGACAAGAGGGACGTTGTCTTTCGTTTCCGACCTGAGTGGAGACTGATGAGTGATGCATTGTTTCTCGATCTTTTTAAACCTTTTCCATTTTGTTTTAATCTCTCGCCAAGGGTTTGCGCTTTTGACTTAAGATTTTACGAAGCTTTTTTTTTTAAACTCTTGCCAGAGCCCCAATCGTATAGTTTAGAAGATGCAAAATCTGTCGCAGTTGGTACAAGATGTTTTCTAGCCAGATGTAATGCCGAGCGAAAAAGCTTAGCAAACCAACTGCCAAGACCGTAGCGAGACATTGACGAGCAACCTTTGTAATAGTCCATTCCATTGCCCTGTTGTCTTGGGCAAAGAGTATTAATATGGCAGTCAATATCAGGACAAATGAATACCACTTTTCTATTAGACATCTTGTTGAAGGATGGGCCGAAAATGGCATGTACTCACAGCCAAACCTTTTGAAATTGCTATGGAATCACCCAGTTCAGTTCGTAGTATTAACTGACAGAGTTCCAAATAGGAAGTGTTTACAGGAATATATTGAAGATGCTTTATATTGTAGTGGTTAATATGTTCTTGATGGGTTTTTCGTTCCGGAACTCGTAGGAGGGGAACATTTTAATTACCAACTCGAGATTTTTTCACAAATGAAGCATAGAGAAATATACAAGTCTCCGTGGAGAATGCAACTGGGTAGTCAGCAAAAACGAAATTGGCTTTACCCGCCCTATTACTATTGATGATATTGAGCTTAAAACCAAGCATATCCTTTATATTATCATTTAGAATAACCTTTTCACTGGCAATAGGTAACCTAATATAGATCTTGCCCTCCTCCTTTGAATAATTGAATTGAAAAGCTCCTTTCTTACGAGCGGAAATTCTTTTATTAATATAACGACGTAAATCATTCATACAGGTGACTTCCTCGTAGGGTAATTCAATATATGGATAATCCATCCAATTGATTTTTTGAATTTGTTCTTGATCACTTGAGGATGATGGTGGCGGCCAATCATAGGGTCTAATTTTTATTTCATATTTACGATCCTTTCTCAGGATTTTGTACGTATTTTAAAGAATACAGTCCAGAAGAGCCACTTCATACTTTCCATTGTCGTCGAATTTGATGGTGGGGGAGAGTTTCGTCCAAAAATCACTTGTTCTATTCAAATCATTACAGAGAGGATCAGAAACATTGGACATGAAAGTCAAATAGAAATCATTGGGCATTGTTAATATCTTCAGCACTGACCCAAGAATCAAAATCTGAGTTGTATCCTAGCCAGCGAACAAGCAACTGTCTCTTGCCCCTACGAGTACGACTCTTTAATATCTTTTCAATTTGATAAATTTCACTAGTGGTTCTAACTTTTTGCAGTTCATATTCATAAAAACCGCCGAGAATCTCATCATCTTTAGTGTCTCGCAGTCGATATGTCGTGGGTTCGGTGTCCAGGATTTTGGAAACTTTAAAAAGTTCGGTGCTCCATAAATAATTCCCCTTTTCAAAAATATTGGTGGTTCTATTTATTCGAACAGTATCACCAACATTGAATTTCTTCTTCACATTTTTTTTCATTTTCACCATTGGAGTATTGCTTTAGAAAAGCATCAAATGTATTTTCACTGTAATGAACTTCCCGAGGGCTTGAGTTTGACAGAGATCGATGAGGTCGATGGTTGTATATCCGCATGATTTTATCTAAATCATGAATAAAAGCAGATGTATTTTTCAGTGTACAATATCTTGAAATTAATAGACGAATTGTTCTTATTAATCGTTCAGCCGATGCAGCCTTTATCGGGCTGTGACTATGATAAAGTGTTGTATTATATTTCAATAGAACCTTTTACACATGGGAATTAGCAAATTCGCTACCACGATTCGATTGAATTTTTCTATAGCAATCCTGTTCAAGAATACTTTCAATGGCCTGAGCAACTTCAACACCTCTCTTTGACCGTAATGGAATGGCATAGGCATAGCAACTAAAGACACTGATTGCCACCAGAATATATTTGTAGGGTGCATTGTGACATCGTTGAACTGTGTCTAAAGTTAAAAGATCCGTTTGCATTATATAAGGAGGGAAAAAGGCTTTAGTTTGTCGATATTGTTTGCCTCGAAGCCTGTGATTCCGATGCAGTGTGTAACTCGGTTCATTCTCTAGATACTCTTTTGCTTTTTTTAATGTGCTGCCAGAGACAACTTTAGACAGCGTTTTGGGAGAACTTAAACTTCCCGCTTCACCAATATTGTCAGGGACGCATCTCAGAACGTAAACCATTTTGAACGTAAACCAATTGTGTGATATCCAATTCCCTTTTTCGCACCCGTGGTTAAAATAATCTTTCGTTACTTTTGACCACCAGTCACGGGTGGTGCAAAATAATTGCTGCTGCTACTGCTGATATTATTTTCAATTACTGAATCTTCTTCTATTTTAAATGGTGTTGATGTTGGCGTTGTTGGAGGACTATTTTCTCTTAGTCTCTTAATAATTTGCCTATTGCTAATAAGGCTTTTTGGGAAGTTTGAGACGCTTAAAAAGGTGTATAGAATATTGTCAAATGATAAAAGTCCTTTATGATTGGTCACCATATCACAAATTGAGTCAACTAGATTATAACTTTTCACCTGAATTATAACTCGTTTCCCTGTGCGGTCGACTTGAACTTGATGTTCATCACTAGTTTTTAACATAAGATATGATAAGACTCTTTTACTCTGTTCTTGATAGGTCAGTGGCAATAGGTTTCCAATTTTCGATACAATTGAATTCAATTCCTTCTCCTTTGATTGCACTGCTGCTGCTGCAGAGTCTTGAGGAGATGTTTCCCGTTTGGAGGGATCGGTGACGGTGAGAGCGGTAGTGGGTCTCTCACGATAAGGTCTATGTTTGTCCACACGTCGCAATGCATCTTGAAGTAAAAGCAGTATTTTGTCATCGGCAATATTTTCATCATTAATGAACTTTCTTAGATTGTCTTCAAAATGTTCGACGGGCGAGAGGACAAGTTCAAATGGTGTCAATTTATAGGGTTTTGCCATTCTCCAGAGAAAACTGTTTACAAGTCCTGAAATTATTGGCAGTAAAAGTGTGAAAAAGCTACCACCCGTATGAAGGAGCCGTGTTCTTTTAAAAATATTTACCGTTTTCTTACAATCCCACGTGCGTACTGTGGAACAATTTTTCTTTTTCCGTTGTATAGAACCTTTGGAAAGTTGAGCATTGCCCTCAATCAAACTTATACAAAGTTCAGATATTAGGTTAATGAAGTCATAATCGACACTAGGTTAGAATATAGCCCTTCTGCGTGGAGGTTTTGAAGTGCCTAAAACGGAAAATAAATGAAGTTGTTCGTGTAGTTTTATCAGTGTCATAATGTCAACTAATAGCCTTTTTTACTGTTCACCGGAAGATAAACTGTAATTTCATTGTTGAAAATGTCAGTGACTACACGTAGATCCTCGGGCGTGCTCTGATTAAGATCCAGCAAAATGTAACCATAAGGCTTATTAGTCGCCTGAGTGTAAGCTGACAACAGAAATTTAGGGGTGCTGGGGTAAATCTGTTTATTGAGAATTATTAGTGACCTAGAATCACAAACAAATCAATATATAATATCAAAATGGTAGTATTCAATGCATGGGTTCGTATACGTTTGCTCTGATGAAACAGATTGTGTAGAACTACGGTTATGGAAATGTATTCATGATGGGATTAAACGCTGAACAACTACTGCCTGTTCTGTAAAAACCGTTCAATGGATTCAACCAAATCATCAATAATCAACCACGAGTTCGGGTCAATACTATTGAAAAAATCAGTTCTTCGCATGAATTGCGTTGGGCTGACTGTGGTAATAGCTTATATTTGATCGTAGGACTCCTGCCAAATACTATAGCAATAGTAGATTTTTTTTGGTTTTTCCACAAACATTTTCTGACAATTTTGAATTATTTTAGCTAAAAGTGTTGTTTTCCCCGACATTGAGGGACCACACAGAAACGATCTGAAGGGTGTTTTAAATTGATACATGCTGCTGTTGTTGACAACAGTTGGACTACAACTAACTGTAAATCATACGTGTCCAATGAATAAGTAGTAGTAGTAATAATTTTCCCATTGATCTATCTAGTACAAGAACAACAAAAAAAAAACATATTTTCATGGTCATTTATTCAACATGAAAACTCTATTTGTTCAACATAAACAACAACAACATAAGAATGACACTTGTTCAACAAGAACCTGACAAAAAAAACAATGACACTTGTTCAACATGAAAACTCTATTTGTTCAACATGAACAACGATAAAAATGACACTTTATGTACAACATAAAAAAAACAAAACACTTTTGTCCATGAACAGCAGCAACAACACTTATTGTCTTTAAAAAAAAACACTTTTTGTTCACCATCACTTTATGTACATTAGTACAGTAGCACACTTTTTGTACAACAGCACTTGAAAAAAACAACAAAAACACATGAAAAAAAACACTTCAAAATTGATAGCAAAGTTGAAAATTATGAATTTAAAAGTGGGATCCCCCCCCCAGGGTTGCGGGGCCGAAGGCCGGCCGCGGGCGGGACCCCCCAAACCCCAGGGCCGGCCGCGGGTGGGACCTTCCGACCCCCTTGGAGTGGCCGCGGGCGGGACCCCCCACCCCCCGGGAGCCGTGGTGGAAAAAACTGTATACAATAGTTGTCGTCACTGCTGCTGAAGGTTAGGTTGGGTTGGGTCAGTTGAGGTGAGATTAGGTTAGATTGGGTTAGTTAATTTATGAGCGGGTTGAGTGGTTAGTTAATTTATGAAAGGTTGGTGGTGGTGGTTAGTGGTTGGGTTAGCTGGTTAGGTTAATTTATCCAGACCAAGTTGATTGCGATAGTCTATGCATTCAAAACAGTCTGAAATACGGTAGTGGCCATGTGGCAGCACACTTACACCGTTCTCGAGCACATAGACTTTGTCGGATATACACGACATAGCATTTTTTTTCACTCTCACAGTATAATTTCTATACTGTAGAGAGCGAATTGCAAGCACTTGTGCTCTTGGCACTAGGCTACTTTCTACACTGTCTCTGTACACGCTCATGTTGAAACTGCTCTTTACAAAATGTGTAGGCACCCCTTTACACGCCTGCTTTTCATCCCCATTATGAGTTTCAACGCAATAAACTTTAGGACCCGGGAACACCCCCCTGGATATCAAATCACTCCCCGTCTCTGATTTTAACATTAATACTTGGTTGGGGGCTTGACGTTTCACCACATCGGGGTAGAGGGACGGATTCCAATTGGTGAAATCCATCCGCGAGCTGATGTGTTCCCCCTTTTCTAAATCACCAAATAAATCCTCGGTTTTTACCTTTAGCAGCAGAGAATCTGTATCCCCATAGTAAACTTGAACCTCCCCCTCCCGTGGCCATTGCACCTTGCACACATTGTAAAAAAACGACAACATGAGCCTTTTGGAAATTTCAAGTACTAAACTACCTCCTGCTATATTCTTGTTCAGTACCACATTTCGCTTTTTCCTGTGTAGAAGAACCATGCCAGCCTCTATGCTCGTGAACGATGTAAAATTGTGGTTGAAAATAATTCGTGCACACTCTAAAGGGTCAGTCACGGCGTCGTAGCAAGATCTGTTACGTATGCTTTCACAAATTTTGCCAATTGCTGGATTTCAAATGAGTTTTTACATTTCCTTCTCTACCTTGGAGTTTTCCCTAAAGCTCTTATCAACAAAAGTGTTGAGAAACATTTTTAAGTATCGTTTCTGATTGAATTGCAGGACCCTATGTATTTTGGTGATCTTGAAACCATTGTTCACCATCCAGTGCAAAAGCACATGGTGAACAACGATAATCTCCTTAGGGTCAAATCAGCAATCAGTTTTTGCTTAGACGGGGTCCAGTGCATCCCCATATCCTCGACCAATGATCGATTGTAGGGTCTCAGTGAGTCCCTGCTCACTGGGCAATTGATAAAGGGAAAAACAAAATCTCTGACTGAGTCGTGAAGCACCAATGGAATGTGCCCGTCAATTTCAAAGAACCATCCTGGTGGCCCATTGTCCTCGACGATGGTAATGTCGGGGAACTCACAAGGATTCTCAAGTCATTTATAGTTACCACACGGCAAAGAGTAGTGAGACATTGCCGAGGGGTACAATGAGCTCATGTCCAAGAACACTGCATTTGACTTTGCACCGGTGCTGTTTTGTCCGCTCGGATCGGTTGACAAGACGCGATCCCCATGAAAAACACACCCTCCCCTCATTGAACGCTCTACAAAAAGGTGCTGGTCTACATCGGTGATTAGGCCTATTTCCTCCCTACTAATTTTTAAAATCAAATCCATCACCAAATGTGGCGTGGAAAAAAATAACCTATATCTAACCCGAACTCTGAATAGATTTGGTCTGTGTTCTTACAGACTATGTCCAACAGAGTTAAAACGTCACTGGCCAAGTACAATCTACAATAATCCAACCCATTTTTACAATTCCCATCAGCTCACACCTTTTTGGCAGACTTATATTCCAGGGCTGTGTAGTCACTGTTGTTCAATGAATTGTAAAACTCTTAAATTGGAAGTAGTTACACACCGCTTAAGCGAGCGCCAGAACAGTAATATTCGTATGTGTATACACCTTGACAGGTCAATAGTTCATACATGTAACTGTCTTGAAAGTGCTGTTTAAGCAAAGGAAAACTATCAAAATTGTCGCTTTTCTGCACTTGAATAAATTGACTCAATGCCTTGGGAAAAAAACTAAAAAAATCTAAAAAACTGAATTTATTCCAGCACGTATGCCCATTATTTACTACCTACCATTTCAGCTCTAGAATCAACAACTTCTCGGCCGATTTGGGAATAATATTATAGGTAAATGAATTATTTACCCATGGACTATCTACTCCCCCTCCCTCTCTGTGCATACGTGTCAATGCCGGTTAAATAAGTTCTAAACCGTAATGTGAATTATTAAAAAAATTAGGAATATAATATTACTGGCTTATAGTTATGTTACACGATTGATGTGCAAACCCTATCAAATGACGAATCAAAGATGCGCGCACGTCCCCCCATGGCGTAACATCTCTGACTGTCCCCCTCCCCCCTCTGTTCCCTTTAGTCCCCTTATCCTTCTGTTCAAAATCCCCCGTAAAAACCCAGCGTATTTTTTGATTTTTAATCGCGAGACGATCCTCTGCAGACAAAACCATTGGATAATTCGTATTTCTCAAACGAAAAATAGCGTCATTAGCTGTGCCAATTAATCTGGTCAGTGCTTTGATCACGCACTCTCCCTCATCCAATGTTTCTGTTATTTCCAACAACTGCATGGTGTTAGAATTGTCTCTTTGCGCATGGGCATAGGACACTGCCAGAACTTGATGTTATTTGATTCGGTTTGGAAATTGAGGATCGTTCACTTCCACCAGCTTAGCTTCAACATCCACAGATATTTTTGTTGCACTGGAGGAGAGTGTTTTGGAAATTTTTAAAACGTAAAATGGCCATATCCCTTAAAATCGTTTTCACTGTCTGATAACCAAGTCGTCTACAGTGCTTCATGTGATCCCGTAGTATTATATCGCTACGGAATTGTGACAGGCATGTTGGACAGTAGAAACGTATCCCTAGATCCCTACCACCCCCAGAGCTATACTGTTGTCTGTTACTGGGTTAAAAGGGCCAATTGAATGGGCAAGGTCACTAGATGATGGTATCTACAACAGCCCTACCCAGTATTTGGCCAATTCAATTGAAGGATCTCTTACTGGGAAAACAACCCCCCTCTTTTTTGAAGAAACCCCATCTTCAAATTCAGTTTCATACTGAACCACAGTAACGCTGATATTTAAACGGGCATTGGCCCTTTCAAAAATATCAATGGATCTTAGCATTACTGGGTATCTTCCCTCTAAACAAGTGAAATCTATAATGGGGAAATTGGACCCCTCCTACCCATGTACAACCCAATCGTCTAAATTCGTCTTGGTAGCGTCACGTGCTAGAGGCTCAAATGCTGATATGAGGAAAGCGTACTTGAAACATTTTTGATCTGTTTCAAAACAAATCCGCTGGACACCTTGACAACCTACTAAATCTGATTTATTTTTAAAACTGTATCCCTATCAGACCCACCACCCCCCCTTAAAATAAAATCTTTCTTAAATTTACATATATTAACGCTTAAATTTTCAACATAAAGAACTACAGATCCACTCCCATTTTCATTATAATTCTCAAGATGCGCAATAATATGACCTATTGACTTGGAAAAAGCACCCTCAAAATTTTCTAAATTTGTATAAATCACACGCATCTCAGAGTGTACATAATGGTGGTAAACTTCACTTTTTTCTTCATTTAAATAGAACACCTTTAAAACAATTGAAACCTTAATTGAATCCCTCCCCCACAACGGAATTTGGTTTTTCAGCAGTGCATTAATTCTATTTACATAGTCATTTACAATTTCTACGGGGTCAAACACAAAATTACCACACAAAAGCGAATTAAATGGGTCTTCAAAAGTCGCAGTGTAGACAACTATGCTATTTAAAATTGTATTTGATAACTGGAATTCGGGAAAAGTCGTAAATTGGTTATTACCCCCTCTCCCTCCCCCTCTTGTATATTATTAACAACCCCTCCCCCTCCCCTTCCACATTGTTCAATATTAGGGGTATGGGAATCCACTTCATTCGATTGAAGTGGAAGTAGGTTATTTGGGGCTAGAGGAGGAGGAGGATTCCCTGTTAATTCCCGGGTAAAATCGTCTAAAAGCTGTAAGGTGTTTTGACTTAAGTCCCCCTGCTCAACTGCGCTATTATCTACATTAAAATAAACAGCTAAAAAGTCATCATAGTTATCTGAAATTTGATTTAAAATGATACCGTCCCATGTTGAATTGTTGGGGAGCTCCACATGTGCGTCCTCTCCTTCTCCAACTGAAGAGCAGGGGGAGATGGCGAGTATGGGACCAATGCAACCTATAAATGAAAAATAGCTTATTTTCAAAGAGTCTAAATCACCCCTACTGTTTTTTTTAAAAAAATGGATTATTATTTACATGTGCTTAGCAGTAGCATATACACTACTCAATCGATATTCTGAAAGAAAATCCAACTTAAAGAAAATCTAAAACGCTTTACATAGAAGACAATTTGATTTTGTTCCAACTCCCTCCCCTCAATTTCTACTATCTACTGCTCCCCTCCAAGCGGCCCAGCGGGCCATTGCGGCGCTTCCCGCGGCACTTCCCGGCCACCACAGCGACCACCTCCTTGTATACAATAAACTATAATATTCTAGTAAGAAAAAAACAGCAACAGCATTTTTTTAGATAAAAAGAATCTAGTCAATCTATGCCAAGTAATTCAGGCTAGAAATTAACGAAAAATATTATCGAAGAGATAGCAACAGTTTATGGCCTACAGTGGGGGACAGAGAAAATAGGGAAGATTAGAAAAAAAAGAGTGGTTTGACAAAGCAACAAAAAAAAAAATTTACATTATATTTAGATATCTCTGAGGGAGGGGGAAGCAGAGAAATTTAAAACAATGGATATGGGGGGGATATTATAGTGAAAATAACATTTTAATGTCTTCGACAAGTTTATATTAGGTTGAAAAATAGTTTTGTTTTAGATATTTCTATAACCTGCAGGTCCTGAATAATCAAAAAAGTGAAAAGACAAAAGTAAAAGGCTCTCTAACAGCTAAAAAATAGCTTATTTGATTGAAAAAAAGTTACTCACGTCTTCAAATTGATCAACCACTTGACACAAAGCTGGAGGCTTGTAAATTACACGATAGGGAGCCATTGGTTGGTCTATGACTTGCCTGAAGGGGCCAACCCTTCTATCTTGCATGGAAGGCTCAGCACTTGACGGAGATATTTGGTTAGGTGAGTGCACTGACACTTGACGGGGAGCTGATAGCTCAGATATTGCGTGAGAAGGAGCCGATGTTTGGCCTATAGCTTGTCTTGAAGGTCCAGCCATAGCGGATTGCATGGAGGGCCCGGTAGCTAGACTGGGGCTTAAATGGTGTGCATTTTTGGCCTGTAATAAGACCACAGAAGGCCCGCAGCGTAACTGGGTTTCGAGGGGGCAGTATCTTTTTCGTGTAAGGTGGGAATAGTCACATTCTTACCTTGCTCAGGGAGTGCACATGGACCTGAATCCTTCCTGCTTTGTTTTGACGTCGTGCAAGGGCCAGCATACTTAATAATTGATGGTCTCACGGGGGCTGCCTCGTCCTCTCTCGCCCTCTTCAATGGAGGGGGGACAATACATTCTTCACAATTGGCCTTAAAAAATAAGAGAAAAAAGTTAGTAGAGAAATAATTTCCCCCTTCTTTTTTTTTACAGAAGGAAAATTAGTACTCATAACCTAACCATAATTTTGTCTAGAAAAGCATTTATCACTAAGAAGCCCCCTCCCCCCCCTTTTCAGCAATGTCCTAAAAATATTGTTAGCAATTATTTTTGGGAAATAACTTGTTTCGATCTTACATAGAATATAGAATTCCAATGTCCTAAACATGAGATATTAATTTTGCAGACAATTAGTTCTCCGCTATTTCAGTCACCACAGAATTACGCAAAAAGCATTGAAAACCTAGATTGGCTAAAAGCGCTAATGTAAAACAAAACAGGAAAAGGGGATGCCAAAATTATATATAGCCTCGTGTGGAGAGCTTATGTCAAAAACATAGCGGCTTAATGTCTAAGAATTGATAGAAGTCAGTTACAGAAAAGATCACAATACATAAAAGCAACAATTTATCGAAAAAAGAGAATTATTTCATTTGCAAGAATTATCGTTGTAAAAACATTGGGGGGGTTTTGAGGGGGGTTAGGTTTATGTGGTAAAAAGAACATATTTTACGTTTTCTAGCGAGTATAAAGATAGCATGGGGGAGTTTTTTTGGTGGGGAGGGGGAGGGGGGGGGTATTTACCTAAATATACTGGAGGGTGACCATAGAAAATAATTTTATTTTGAAAATAAAAAATGAAAATATACTAAAACAGAACTTAAATTGTAAATTGAGGCTGCCAAGGCTTCTAGCTCGTCAATAATATTCAGTCTTGTTTCCATTGTGTCAGAATACTTTCTGATAATTTAATCACAATGCATGTCCGTTATATATGAAATCCCAAGGGTGAATTGTTATGTAATGGGGAAACCATATGTAAGTAAGCCTCTGATTGGTCTAGAAGAAGATGTAACCGTGTCTGTGATTGGTTTAGAAGGCGACACGTGATCCTGTTTCCTATTCCTGAATCATAACATTCGCCCCTAGCGTGCACTTGGCCAAACAACAACAACAACATCAAATAAATCGACCTTGAAACATCCATAAATTGCTGTACTTGTCGGAGATATTATGTAATCATTTGACAACAACCATAAAACGGACAAAAATGCTGTTGACATCCATGAAAAACATTAAATAAATTGACTGACACTCATAACCATCCAAGAAACATCCATCAAAGTGAGAAAAATCCTATTTTTTCATTCTCACTGAGAACAATCATAAATTATGTACTGTCAACGTTAGACTAAATTGTAGATGGCAGCAGGGGTGTCGTTCCGGGCTGGTACCCCCCCCCCTTCTACTCACACAAATTAACACTTCATTTAATAAATAATAAATTAACACTTAAAATTAACACTTCACAAATTAAAACTTTATTCAATAATTAATAAATAAAAAAATAAAAAAAATAAAATAAAATTAATTAAGCTTCATGCAGTGCTTTATATAACATATGCAGTGCTTTAAAAAAGAGGTAATTTGGATAAAAATTTCTTTTGCTTTTTCTCCAAAATATCCACAGGGTTTTTTATTTTATATGTATTCTTTAAAAAAGTATTTGATTCAGATTTAGAAAAGCGGCAAAGGAACTTAGCAAAATTGAAAAATGTGGTTTTTACATGCGCAAAATTACTAATTCTAAGAAACGGGAGAAGCGATGAAAAAACTAAAATCTGAGGCAAAGCAACTGTATTATATACCCGAGCCAGTGATTTCCGAGAAAGAAGATCGCGAAGACAAATTACTGCCCCGAAACTAGACGCTATTTTACTTTTAACTGCTTTAGAAATAGAAGCACGGCAAAGAGCTAAAGTTGGTCCATAAGGCACACCAAGATATAAAAATGATTCCAAAGGTTTTAAGATACTATCATAAATACGAGCTGAAATTTCTGAACATACGAGATCATTAGCCTTAGGACCAAGAATTAAAAACTGACACTTCTCAGGGCAAAAACGAAGTCCATGCTCACTAAAAACCTTTGCTAACAAATTTACATTTTGTTGAAGTGACTGAAGTGATCGACTCAAAAGGAGTAAATCATCTGCGTAAGCAATCCAAGACAGAACATAACCTTTGCCATCAATAAAAGTCAACAGAATTTGATCAAATAGCCCCGAAACAGTAATCTTGAAAATCGAAGGAGAGATGATGCTTCCTTGCCTCAGCCCCCTACATAACTCAATATTATAATCATAAAACTGATTCTTCCACTTAATACGAATACGAGAGGAGCCATACCACTTTTTCAAAACCAAACCTACTGGTAGTGGGACATTATTCTTCAGAAGCGCAGTCATAGCCCAAGAATGGATAATTGAATTATACGCCGCCACAAAATCTAACGCAAGTTCATAAACTCTATCCCATTGCTTACAAAAGGATATTATTCATGAAAGGAGGGTATGAGCAACATCCATGCTTAGACCCTTACGGAACCCAATTTGATTAAGGCCTTGGTTACAAGACTCCAGATACTTTAATAAAACTAACTCAAAAACTTTGCTAATCTGGCATGAAACAGTAATCGGCCTGTAATCAGAACATCGATTCGTATTCCCTCCTTTTTTTGAAAGGGGTAAAGTGGTAGCACGAAAAAATCTAGTTGGAAGAACTCCAGAAGAAAGAATAGTAGTGAAAAGAGTAGCGAGAAGAAGGATTGCTTTGGGGGAGGCCCATTTTAAATGGTTTGAATGTATACCACCATGATCAAAAGACTGCTTACTTTTTAGAGCTTTAATTGCTGCCGTTACATCTTCAACAGAAACAGATATTTTATTTTTTGGGTGGGGCTTTGAAATTTCGTCCGATAATAAAGAGTCAAGCCGTGATACAGCTGCCGCATTACCGGATTAAAAAACATTATTATAATGAGTTATCCAATCATCTAGTTTCAGAGAATTATTAGAATCTGGTGAACAATTATTATTACGACGTCTAGAATTAACCAAACTCCAAAGCTCATTCTTATCACTAGTAATCCTGGAACCAATTTCATCTTTTATAATTTCATTATGCAAACGCAACTCAGCCCGAAAACGCGTTTAGTTAATTTCATACCATCATAAAATGGTCCAGATCGTGGTTTTCCCGCGCAATTCCAAAGGTAACAAGCTTGAGATGCATTCTTTTGGCTTTGCTTTAAAATCGGGTTAAGGTTCCAACCTAAAACACGAGATCCACGACGGAAAGAATCAATCGTAAGTGCTTTATTAGCCCTCACTTTTAAACTATGAACAGTTTCAAGGTAAAATAGATGAATATCAATTTGATCAACATCCTTAGAATAATTTACAATTATTTTAGCTAAAAGAGCATCTGATTCTTCATGATATTTGCACGTTTTTTCCCGATCCCAGATCATTTATTTACAATTTGACTAGAACGATGGATATGGAACGATGGAACGATGGAACGATGGAACGATGGATGGATGGATTTTAAAAGATGGAATTTGAATATTTAAATGAAAAGAAGGGTAAAAATGGTCACTAATAGGCATATCCAATACAACATGAAGAGGCTGTGGCAATAACAGTAGAGGTGACCCTAAAGCTCGTGACAGTACACCAAATATGGGCATAGAGTCATTAGGGAGAACACGTGGTACTGTCAGTCGTGACGGGGCACCAAATTTGGGCATGGAATCCCCGGGGAGAATGATTGCGTAATCGGTCAATGACCTCTTTTTTCCAAGGTCGATTTATTTGTTGTTGTTGTTGTAAGTGCACGCTCTCAGCGAATGTTATGAGTTTCCAGAAATAGAAAACAGCATTTGTTGTTGTTTTGGACATGTACATGCTCGAGGCGAATGTCATGGCGTGCAGAAATAGTATTTGTTATTGTTGCTCGAGCCAAATGCTATGAGTTTCCCGGAAACAGATAGATCACGTGTTTCCTTCTCAGCCAATCAGCTAGTCGGTTACATCCCCCTTCTCAGCCAATCAGAGGGCTTTTTTACATATTAGCGGCGGAGTGAATATAAAGAAAGGTTTTTTGCTATAGTTTTATTAGTCTGTGAATAGAATTCAAGGAGTGAGAAGAAGAAGAACAGTTTTGACTTTACTCATTTGGATATATATTTGCGATGGCGATGAGTGGAATGTTTACCCTATTAGAAGTTGATAGTGGAGTTTATGATAATAGTACAAGAGCACCAAACGTTGCGGTGGAAATCACGATAGGATCACGTCTTTGTCTGGAATGGGATGCAGTATATGCAAGATATGTGATATCCTTGAGCAAATTTAAAATGGAAGATCAATTATGTTTTGCCGCTAAAGTTGATATAGCACATGTGAATAGACTTCAATGTGCTTTAAGTGCATTGGTGAAAAATATTGAAGACAATAAACACTATCGCTAATTGTACATGCTCTGTATTATTGATGTTGTTGTAATTATTCAATAAAATTGTTTCGAAATCGAAAATGTTCTCTGTCTTTTCTGGTTAGGGCTAACGAATCAGGGACAGTCTAGAGTCAGCAGTTGGAGTGAAAGGATTGAAAAATGAATAAATTTAAGAAAGAGGGAATTAGATCAAATCTAGTGTTTATTGAAAAACATTTGACTTTGGATGACGATTTCCTCGAGTTATCTCTTCAACGCAGGATATTCTCTCATCAGGGAACACTTGACAATATAATGAGGAGTGATTCCCCCCCATTGGACTATGTTATGAAACTTTTAAAATGTGACTCAAATGCTTATAGTCAATTTATTGATATAATAATTAGAAAAAAGCAGAATCATACTTTGAAAATACTTTTGAAAATATTGCCAATGGATCCAATTTAGATGGCTCCCCCCATCATTCAAAAGAGCTAACGTTACAGAGTTACTCCTCTACCTACCATTTCCCTCTCATTGACTTTATCTAACGAAGAGGATCAGTTTCGTGTTAGCTGTGAGTGAATTGACATCGGAAACCGAAAAATATTCTATATATGTCCATTGTGCATGTACACTCTTGGCAGTTGGAATCAATGTGAGCATTGTACAATTATTGATGACTATAGTGAAAAGTGTAAATTATGTAATCCTTGTAAATTACATAGAGGCTATGCAGTACAAATTAAAGGATGTAATTCATGTCTTGAGGAGGTGTGTGACTCTCATCCTAGAGGGCACCTGTGCTCCAATTGTCACTATGATAACTGTGATCAGTTGGAGAATACTTACCCCGCTATAATTGGAAAGAATCCCAAACGTGATTTTAGTTTATTTCTACGAGATTGGTATCGTCGTGGATTTAAATTATTCTGGGAAGAGGAATCTGGTCTACGATTCAACTGTTGGGGTAACAAGACAATCTGGTTTCTACGTCATCGTTGTTATGACACCACCTACTATGACTATAAACCAAGTGATTTTTATTTGGCAGTTACCGAATGTGATTCACCATTTGAAAACACTGTATGTGATATTGCTTCAAATAGACAGATTGAAACTCGTGAATTTCATAATATGAATACAAATAGTATCATTGACTATACAAAGATATATGACAAGAGTGAAGTTACATTGTACTGTAGAAAATGTGACCCTGACTTTGCAGTCAATCAAGATCAATATATAGTGAATCCAAATGATTTACCAGCATTAGTGGTTCACGACAGTTGCCTATATATCGAAGATGAAGAAATCTAAAGTGAAGATTTATAGACTTTGTTGTATATATATATGAATTTTATTAATAAACAAATTCACATACATTTTGTAAGCACTTTACTCTTAGGGCACTGAAATCAATACTATATAGGTCTGAGAGGATATTTTCCACTAGAAAGTAATTCAGACGTGGATTGTCACCATAAATGTGAAGAAACTGCTTGTAAGTATAGTCGCGACATCGGAAAACAAAATATAGTAGTGCATGGAAGCCGCAGCTTTTAGTCGTTAGATCCTGAACCCTCTTCCGATTTTGAATTATAGTTTTCCCAGTGCTCTCTATATAGTTGCTGATGTGGGGTGTGTAGAATGTATAGAGTAGACCAAGAGGATCAAAAAATTCAATCGTCTTCATTGTTTGAAAGATGCACAGCCAATGACCCGTCAGCACAGTCGACGGATTGCTATTAGCAATAATTAAGGTACTGTTGACACTTTGAATTTTTCCAAGAAAGTCCAAGGGTAGACAATGGGATTTGTACTGAAACATGTAGGGGTCCATATTAAATACATTGATTATTTGACTGGCGTTCATGGTACCAAGTCTAGTAGAACACTGCCTTCGGGAGTGATTTCACAATAGGTTTTATATTAATTTAGTAAGATTATTGCAATACTCTCTGCCAATGGGTCGGTAAATGTAAACTCTAAACGTACACTCCCCATACGTACTATACTCATATCCTGTGTGCCAGACAAATCCAATACAGTGATACCATGTGTTTTAGCAAACATATCTTCGGTTATACCATTTTCAAATAGTTGAGAGTCATGATCTAGGGTTTGCATGGTCAACTCGTACAATGTTCTATAGGATTTATCAAAAGATAGATTGTAGAGTGGGATACCGTTTACTTTGCACACAAGAGATGAAAGTCCAAACATCTCGGATTTATTTGGTCATTCGGGCCAGGATCCTATTGCACTGTCGCTTTTTACAAATGTCAACGCTAGTTTTGACGGGATTTCACCATTGATAAGGGATGAATCGGTGAAGGTGCGTGACCCCATAGCAATATGACGTTGATTGGTGATTGTATGAGGAACAAGTAGTTTAATATTGTTGCCATTGGCTCTCAGTTTTTCCACGACCAAAGCAACAGAACTCATAACCTGTTGTTTGCGTACAGGAAGTATTGCCGAGGTGAGGGAGAGACTTACATCAGGATTGGCAGCAAGTTCTTTTCTCAATATGAAATTGGAGGGTGCAAGCGTTAGTTTTATATCCACTTTAATATTGGGCGGCAGCCATTGAGGTATATTGAATATTTCATGATACATTTTTCCAACTAGATATAATTCACTAGTTGTAGCATTTTTAAGTGCATCTGTACTATCAGTATTAGTAACATATTCATATCCATTGGAGGTACCTCTCAATTCCTTGTATGACTTGGGTGTCATCAGCATGAATTGCATATAGCTTTTATAATTTGAGAGATTTGTGCTTGTGCTCACCAGCGTGCCATTGATGTAGACACTAATTTGATGAAATAAATTATGTAATACACAATTTTCATAGGATATTCCATCGTCCTAAATTGGCAATGTATTATCGGATTTCCGGACTTTCACTTTCAAATCTATAAATGTTGACGACATGTCCATAAATTAGTCTTCATTAGAATAAATTTGAAAGTGGATATTATCGGAGAGGGGTTGTTGTGGATAAAAATGTTCATAGTATCTATGCTTGACACTCACATCAACATTTTCAGCATTGAATAAATTCAATAAGGTGGTGATTGAAGGTTGAGAATCCTTATTTGGCAGGTAGGACATCTTAGAAGAAGAAATTTAGTTTTGATCTAACAATTTTCTTCCTGGGGCTTCTGTTTACACCACGCGTTGGCTTTTTCCTTCTTTTCTTTGACAAAAGGGATGATGTGTTTTGTTTCCGACCTTAGTGGAGACTGATGAGTGATGCATTGTTTCTTAACCTTTTTAAGCCTTTACCATTCTGTTTTAATTTCTCGCCAAGGGTTCGTACACTGGACCTAAGATTTTCCGAAGCACTTTTTTTTAAATCCTTCCCAGAGCCCCAAACGTATAGTGCAGAGGATGCAAAATCTGTCGCAGCCGGTACAAGATATTTTCTAGCCAGTGGTAGTGAAGAGCAAAACAGCTTAGCAAACCAACTGCCAAGACCGTAGCCAGACATTGACCAGCGACCTTTGTAGTAGTCCATTCCAGTTCCCTGTTGTCTCGGGCCAAGAGTATTAACATAGCAGTCAATATAGGGACAAGTGAATACCACTTTTTTATTAGACATCTTGCTGTTGAGAGATGGGTCGAAAATGGCATGTAATCACAGCCAACCATTATGAAACTACTATGGGATCACCCAATTCGGTTCTTAGTGTTAACGGACAGAGTTCCAAATAGGAAGTGTTTACGGGAATATACTGAAGATGCTTTATATTGTAGTGGTGAATGTGTTCTTGATTGTTTTTTCGTTCAAGAACTCGTAGGAGGGGAACATTTGAATTACCAACTCGAGATGTTCCCAGAAATGTAGCATAGAGAAATATACAAGTGTCCGTGGAGAAGGCAGGCGGGTAGTCAGCGAAAATGAAATTAGTGTTTCTGGCACTTTTACCATTGATTATATTGAGCTTAAAGCCAAGAACATCCTTTAGATTATCGTTTAGAATAACCTTTTCACTGGAAATAGGTGAACTAATGTAGATCTTGCCCTCCTCCTTTGAATAGTTGAAATGAAAAGCTCCTTTTTTACGAGTGGAAATTCTTTTATTAATAGAACGACATAAATCGTTCATACAGGTGAGTTCCTCGTAGGGTAATTCAATATATGGATAATCCATCCAGTTGATTTTTTGAATTTGTTCTTGATCACCTGTTGGTGGCGGCGGCCAATCATAGGGTCTAATTTTTATTTCATATTTACTATCCTTTCTCAGGATGTCGTAAGTATTTTTAAGAATACAGTCGGCAAGAGCCACTTCATACTTTCCGTCGTCGAATTTGATGGTGGGGGAGAGTTTTGTCCAAAAATCAATTGTTCTATTCAAGTCATTGTAGAGAGGATCAGAAACATTGGACATGAAAGTCACATAGAAATCATTGGGCATTGTCAATATCTTCAGCACTGACCCAAGAATCAAAATCTGACTTGTATCCTAGCCAGCGAACAAACAACTGTCTCTTGCCACGGCGTGTACAACTCTTTAATATCTTTTCAATTTGATAAATTTCCCTAGTGTTTCTAACTTTTTGCAGTTCATATTCATAGAAACCACCGAGAATCTCGTCATCTTTAGTGTCTCGCAGTCGATATGTCTTGGGCTCGGTGTCCAGAATTTTGGATACTTTAAAAAGTTCAGTGCTCCATAAATAATTCCCCTTTTCAAAAATATTGGTGGTTCTATTAATTCGAACAGTATCACCAACATTGAATTTCTTCTTTTTTTTCTCTTTTTCACCATTGGAGTATTGCTTTAGAAAAGCATCAAATGTATTTTAATTGTAGTGAACATCCCGAGGGCTTGAGTTGGACAGAGATCGATGGGGTCGATGGTTGTATATCTGCATGATTTTATCTAAATCATGAATAAAAGCCGGTGTATTTTTCAATGTGCAATATCTTGAAATTAATTGACGAATCGTTCTTATTAATCGTTCAGCTAATGCAGCCTTTATCGGGCTGTGACTATGATAAAGTGATGTATTATATTTCAAAAGAACCTTTTGTACATGGGGATTAACAAATTTACTGCCACGATCCGATTGAATTTTTCTATATGAATCCTGTTCAAGAATACTTTCAATGGCCCTAGCAACTTCAACACCTCTCTTTGACTGTAGTGGAATGGCATAGGCATAGCGACTAAAGACACTGATTGCCACTAGAATATATTTGTAGGGTGCATTGTGACGTTGTTGAAGTGCGTCTAAAGTTAAAAGATCCATTTGCATTATATGCAGAGGGAAAAAGGCTCTAGTTTGTCGATATTGTTTACTGCGAAGCCTGTGATTCCGATGTAGTGTGTAACTCTGTTCATTTTCTAGATACTATTTTGCATTTTTCAATGTGATGGTGCCGGAGACAGCTTTGGAAAGGGTTCTGGGAGAACTTAAACTTCCCGCTTCGCCAACATTTTCATAGACACCTTTCAAAATTTCATCCATTTTGAACGTAAACACGTAGTGTAATGTCCACTCCCCTTTTGCACACTGCTGGGCGAATCAATTAGTCTTTGCTTTTGACTAGCAGCCACAGGTGTTGTAAAATCAGTGAAGCTGCTAGTATCTTCAAATATTGAATCTTCTTCTTCTTTTTTAAATGATGGTGTTGGTGGAGGACTATATTCTCTTAGTTTCGGGAGAATGTGCCTTGTACCAACATGTATTCTGGAGTAGATTGAGACACAGAGAGAAGTGTATATATTGTTATGAAATAATAAGAGTCACCTATAATACATAAACATATTACACAATACAAAAACTCGCTTATAACTTTTCTCTTTAATTATTATTATTTTCACTGTGCTATTGACTTGAACTTGATCGCCAACTTCCAACAAGAGATAAGATAATACTCTTTTACTCTGTTCTCGATAGGACAAAGGCAATAGGTTTCCAATTTTCAATACAATTGAATTCAAGTCCTTCTCCATTGATGCTGCTGCAGAATCTTGAGATTTTTCCTGTTTAGGGGGATATATGACTGGTCTCTCACGATATGATTTATGTTTGTCCACACGTCACAATGCATCTTGAAGTAAAAGCAGTTTTTTGTCATCGGCAATATTCTCGTCGCTAATGAATTTGCTTAGATTGCCTTCAAAATGTTCGATGGGCGAGAGGACAAGTTCAAATGGTGTCAATTTATAGGGTTTAGCCATTCTCACTAGAGAAAACTGTTTACAAGTCCTGCAATTATCGGCAGTAAAAGTGTGAAAAAGCTACCACCCGCATCAAGGATTCGCGTTGGTTTTTTATTTTTTCCCTTTTTCTTAAAATCCCAGGTGCAGACACTGGTACGCTTTTTCTTTGTCTTTTTTATAAAAACTTATTGCAGTTGAAAAATGCCCTCAGTTAAATTTAAAAAAAGTTCAGATATTAGATTAATGAAATCATTGTCAATACCATGTTTGAGTATAGCCTTTCTAAGCAACGGTTTTGAAGTGCTTAAAACGGAAAACAGATGCCGTTGTTCGTGTAGTTTCTTCAGTGTCATAATGGCGACTAATAGTCTTTTCTACTGTTCACCGGAAGATATACTTAAATTTCATTGTTGAAAATGTCGGTGACTACACGTAGATCCTCGGGCGTGCTCTGATTAAGATCCAGCAAAATGTAACCGTAGGGCTTGCTAGTTGCCTGAGTGTACGCTGACAACAGAAATTGTGGAGGTCCGGTGTATATCTGCTTATCGAGAGTTATGAGTGAGCTAGAATCACGTACAACTCGATAGATAATATAGACGGTGCAATTCATAGCAAGGGTTCGCTTATATTTGATCTGATGAAACAGATTGTGTAGAACTAGGGTAACGGAAATGTGTTCATGATGGGAGCGAACGGTGAACAGTTGGAGCATTTCCTGTGAGAACTGTTCAATGGATTCAGCCAAATCATCAATAATCAGCCATGAGTTCGATTCAATACTATTGAAAACATCAAGTCCTCGTATGAATTGTATTGGTATGGATGTGACAACAGCTTTTATTTTATCATAGGACCCCTGCAAAATACTATAGCAATAGTATATTTTTTTCGGCTTCTCCAAAAACATTTTATCACACTTTTGAATTATTTTAGCTAAAAGTGTTGTTTTCCCCGACATTGAGGGACCACACAGAAACGATCTGAAGGGCGTTTTAAATTGATACATGCTGTTGGGGACAACAGTTGGACTACAACTAACTTTAAATCATATGTCCTCAATGAATAAGTAGTAATTTCCCCATAGATCTATCTATTCAATAACAACAAAAAAAACAATATTTCATGGCAGCATTTATTTCGGCACTGCATGAAAACAAATATTTGCAGTCAACATGAACAATGATAAAAATAACACTTGTTCAACAAGAACAGTTGACAAAATTTCATGGTGGTCAACATGAAAACTCTATTTGTTCAACATGAACAACTATAACACTTTATGTACAATATAAAACACTTTTGTCCATCAGCAGCACTTCTTGTATTTAAGCACTTTTCTGTCAATATTGTAAAGCAATTATTGTCAACTTAAACACATTTCTGTACAAAAAAAAAACACTTTTCTATACAACACTTTTTGTATAACTTGAAAATACACTCATGGAAACGCTAGCACAGTTGAACATTATAGTGAATTTAAAGGTGGGATCCCCCCACCCCCCGGGGGCTGCGGGGCAAAAGGCCGGCCAGCCGCGGATGGGCCCCCCCCCCCTGGGCGGCTACGGGAAGGGTCCCCCCCTCCCCCCCGGGAACGGCGATGGAAAAAGAAAAGGTGACATCACTGCAGGTTAGTGGTGGTGGTGGTTAAGGTAGAGGGATTTGGATTAGTTAATTTATGAACGGGGTGGGGGTGGTTAGTTGGTTAGTTCAAATGAGGTTAATTTATCCAGACCAAGTTGATGACGATAGTCAACGCATACAACCCGGTCCAAAATATGAGAGGGACCATGAAGCAGAGCACTCACACCATTCTCGAGCACATAGACTTCGACAGATAGACATAACATAACATTTTTCTCCACTGCTACAGTATAATTTCCATACTGTAGCGAGTTAATTGCATACACTTGAGCTAGTAGCACCAGGCTACTGTCTACACAGTTTCTGCAGACACTCCTGTTGAACTTGCTCTGTACAAAGTGTGTAGGCACCCCTTTACACGCCTTCTTTTCTTCCCCACTATGAGTTTCAACGCAATAGACTTTGGGGCCCGGGAACACCCCCCTGGATATCAAATCACTCCCCATCTCTTATTTTAATTTTAATAGTTGGTTGGGGGCTTGACGTTTAACCAGCTCATGGTAGAGAGATGGATTCCAGTTGGTGAAATCCATCCGCGAGCTGATGTGCACCCCCTTTTCTAAATCACCCAATAAGTCTTCAGTCCCATTTACCTTTAACAGCAGAGAATCTGTATCACCATAGTAAACTTGAGCCTCCCCCTCCCATGGCCATTGCACCTTGCACACATTGTAAAAGAACGACAACATGAGCTTTTTGGAAATTTCCAGTAATGAACTACCTCCTGCAATATTCTTGTTCAGTACTACATTTCGCTTTCGTCTGTGTAGAAGAACCATGCCGGCCTCTATGCTCGTGAACGATGTAAAATTAGGGTCGGCAATAATTCTTGCACACTCGAGAGGGTCAGTCACAACGTCGCAGCAAGATCTGTTACGTACGCTCTCGAGCAATTTGCCAAACGCTGAATTTTAAATGTGCTTATAGATGTGCTTCTCCACCTTTGATTGTGACCTAGAGTATTTATCGACACAATTGTCAATAAACGTTTTCAAGTAGGGTCGCTGATTGAACTGCAGGACCCGGTGTATTTTGGTGATCTTGAAACCATTGCTCACCATCCAGTGCAAAAGCACATGGTGAACAACGATATTCTCCTTAGGGTCCAAATCAGCAATCAGTTTCTGTTTGGAGGAGTCCAGTGCATCCCCATATCCTCAACCAATGAACGATTGTAGGGGCTCAGAGAGTCCCTGCTCACGGGTCGATTGATACAGGGAAAAACAAAATCTTTGACTGAGTCGTGAAGGGCTAGTGGAATGTGACCGTCAACTTCAAAGAACCATCCTTGTGGCCCGTTGTCCTCGACGGTGGTAATATCGGGGAACTCACAAGGATTCTCAAGCCATTGATAGTTCCCACACGGCAAAGAGTAGTGGGACATTGCCGAGGGGTACAATGAGTTCATGTCCAAGAACACTGCATTTGACTTTACACCGGTGCTTTGTCCGCTCGGATCGGTTGATAAGACGCGGTCCCCATGAAAAACATACCCTCCCCTCATTGAACGCTCTACAAAAAGGTGCTGATCTACATCGGTGATTAGGCCTATTTCCTCCCTGCTAATTTTTAAAATTAAATCCATCACTAACTGGGGTGTAGAAAAATAATATCCTCTATCTAACCCGAACTCTGAATAGATCTGGTCTGTGTTCTTACAGATTATATCCAACAGAATTAGAACGTCACTGGCCAAGTACAGTCTACAATAATCCCACCCATTTTTACAACCTCCCTTGGACCACACCGTCTTGGCAAACTCTTACTCCGCGGCTGTGCTTTCACTGTTGGTTAGTGAATTGCAAAAATCTTCCATTGGAGGTAGTTTCACCTCGCTTAATCGAGCACCAGAACAGAAATAGTCATATGCATATATACCTTTGCAGGTCAATAGGTCATACATTTCACTGTCTGGAAAGTGCTGTTTAAGCAAGGGAAAGCTATCAAAATTGTAGCTTTTTTGCACTTGAATAAATTGACTAAATTACTTTTGGAAAAAACTAAAGGAATCTAAAAACCTTATTTTATTCTAGCACGTTCGTCCATTATCAACCGCCTGCCATTTCAGTTCAAGAAGCAGTAGCGTCTCAGCTGATTTGGGGCTAATGTAGCATATAAATGAACTACTTGCTCCTAGCAACTCTCGTACCCTGCCCGTCAGCTGACTCCGAGCCAGTGCCGGTAAAATAAATTTTAAATCATAATTGGAATTATGAAAATAATCAGGGATAAAAAACATTTGGCTCACAATTAAATTACAATATGGATGCGCGACCCCCCTAAAATTACTACCCCCGAGGATATTTCCTGCCACAAGTGATTATGATCTCTGACTTTCCCCCTGCCCCCACGTTTCCCTTTAGCCCCCTTATCCCCCTCTACAAACTCTCCCTTACAAACCCAACATATTTTTTTGATTTTTAATCGCGAGACGATCCTCTGCAGACAACACCATTGGATAATGGGTATTTCTCAAACGAGAAATAGCACCATTAGCCGTGCCAATTAGTTTAGTCAGTGCCTTGACCATGCACTCATTCTCATCCAATGTTTCTACTATTTGTAACAACCACATGGTGTTAGAATTGTCTCTTTGCGCGTGGGCATAGGAAACTGCAATAGCCTGATGTTCTTTGACTCGGTTTGGAAATTGGGGGTCGTTCACCTCCACCAGCTTAGCTTCACAGTCTAAAGATATTTTGTCGCACTGGAGGAGGTTGTTTTGGAAATTTTTGAAACGTAGAATTGCCCTATACCCTGAAACCGTTTCCACCGTCTGATAGCCATGCCGTCTACAATGCTTAACGTGACTTTGTATCTGTAGTTCAGTCCAAAATCTAGAGAGACATGTTGGACAGCAGAAACGATCCCCCCTTTTCTTACCCTCCCCCAGAAATCTACTAATGTCAGTGTTAGGGTTAAAATGACCGTGTGTGTTCGGTTGACTCGGTGGTTTGTAAAACAACCTTACCCAGCGTTTAACGACATCAACTGATGGACCTCTTACGGGGAAGACCATCCCCTTCGTGTTTGAGTAAGCCACATATTCAAATTCAGTTTCGTATTGTACCACAGTAACGCCAATATTTAAATGGGCATTAGCCCTTTCAAACATGTTAATAGATCGTAGCATTACTGGGTATTTTCCTTCTAAACATGAGAAATCTACAATGGGGATATGGGACTCTTCCTTCCCATGCATAGCCCAATTGTCTAAATTCGTCTTGGTAGCGTCCCGAGCTAGAGGCTCGTATGCTGATATGAGGAAAGCATATCTGAAACACTTTTGGCCTGTTTCAAAACAGATCAGCTGAACACCTTGACAACACACTAGACCTTGATTATATTTTAATTCAATTGCCCTTGGTCCATTCTCACCCTTTAAAATAAAATCTTTCTTTAATTTACCTATATTTACGCATAAATTTTCTAAAAAAATAACTAGAGAGCCACTACCATTTTCAATAAAGTTCTCGAGATGAGTTATAATTTGATCTACCCAATCGATGAAAGCACCCTCAAAATTTTCCAAATTCGAATAAACCAAACGCATCTCGGAATGTACATAATGATAGTAAACCTCGCTTTTTCCCTCATTCAAATAAAAAACCTTTAGAACAATGGAGACCTTAATTGAATCCCTACCTCCCCACAATTGAATTTGGTTCTCCAGACGTGCACGTATTTTATCTACATATGCATGCACAATTTCTACAGGGTCAAAAACGAATTTCTCCCCCAGGAGTGTATTAAAAGGATCCCCAAACGGTGCAGTGAAAACAACTATTGCATTTAACATTGTATTCGTCAATGGAAAATCGGGGAGAGTTGTACCCCCCTCCCCCTCGTGGTGATTTACCCCACTCCCAACTTGTTCAGCAAAATCTGAGGAATGCTCCACTTCAGTTGTTCGAAGTGGAGTCGTTAGGGTATAGGCGGCTGGAGGGTTCCCTGTTAAGTACTCTGCTAAATCATCCACCATCGGTAAAATATTCATACTTATAACATTTAAGCCCCTAAACAAAATAGTTATATAATAACAAATACATATATTAGTGAAAAAATCCTTATAATTGTCAGGTATTTCAATGACGGTAAACTTAATATACATATATCAGTGCCAAGACCAAACAGAGACAACGTCGTTCCCGTTTCAAAATTACAAACAGGGGGAGATGTCGAGTATGGAAACATAACAGCCAACAAATGAAAAAAATAGCTTATTTTCAAAGTGTTCAAAACATCCCTACAGTTAAAATTTGGATTACTATTGCTTAATAACATATGGTTAATTCAACTGAAGATATACTAAGATTTGACATAGAAGGCGACAATTTGGTCGTTTATTTTCAAAGTGTTCAAATTTTTTTATTTTTTTTCTCGGCACTTCCCCCAGCGCTTCCCTAACCTTGCCCCACAGCGCTTCCCGGACCACCCGTGGCGCTTCTTTGGCCCGCATCGCTTCCCCCAGCGCTTCCCTAACCGTGCCCCACAGCGCTTTCCGGACCCACTGGCTCCGCGGCTCCCGGCCATTTACATAATGCCCCAAAAAGTTGAAATGTTTCTAATTCCATACAGGTTCGGTAAACACATGAGTTTAATTATGGAGGTTAGATGAACGAGTTTGAACTTCAAAATGTTGAGAATCGTTAAGTCCCTTTCCCCACACTTCTTAGGCATTATACCGCTATGTTTTGACATAAAGCTCTCCGCGTGAGGTTCTAAATAATTTTGGCATCTCCTTTCCCTATTTTGTTATACATTAGCGGTTTCAGTCAATCAAGGTTTCAATGGCTTTTGCGTAATTCTGTGTTTTCTGAAATAGCGTAGAAATAATTGTCTGCAAAATTAATATTTAGGACATTGGATTTTTATATTCTATGCAAGAGCTAAACATGGTACTATAGAAATATTAAGTTTAAGTTGTCACGACTATATGTGCCATAGGGTATTCTCTATTTCAGTCTGTGAAGAAAATGAGCCTATAACTGTCCACAGGTATCTAAAAATATATGGGTTAGCAATAGAGAAAATAGTAAAGATTTGAAAAAATAGCATAGAGAGTATATATGGTAATAAGTATTAATAGACAGAGAATAATATTATTCAAATATGTAATATCTAAGTAATAGCAAAGATTAAAAAAGAGTGGTTTTCTTTCAAAAAAATTACCTTTAGCGATCTCTGCGGGAGGGGGGAGCAGAGAAAACACGGGTTGGGGGTGAGGGGTTAATATTCCTCTGAGATAAGTTTATATTGGGAATTGAAAAAGAAAAAAACATTGGAAGAAATAGATAGGTAGGAAAAAATGCTTACTTTTGCATAATCCGTCTGGGCTTGGGCACCCGAAGGACCAGGTAGTGCGTGTTGGAGGGGGGGCGGGGCGGCAGCGCTATGTTCTTGCGCGACTGGGCCGGCTATTTCACGATCTTGAGTAGCTTCGGCATTGTAGTTATCCGCCCACTCTCTCTTTAACTTTCTGCCAGGCCGCATTGGGGCTGGCACTGATGGGGCTGCCTCACCCTCTCTGGCTTTCTTGGAAGTAGGGGGCACGCATTCTTCATAATTGGCCTTAAAAAGAAGAGGAAAAATTAGTATCAAAATAATTTGCCCCTTTTTTACAGAAAGAAAAGTTAGTACCCTCATCCATGTAATTTTGTCTAGAAAAGGCATTTATCTCTTTTCAGTAAAGCAAAAGTAAAAATTTCGCGTGAAATATATTAGGCTTAGAAATTAAATGTTTTTATTAGACAATCAGTAGTCTATAGCCATAGGATAGGAATCATTGTTTCTACTTTTACCATTTAGAAATATATTAAATTTTCCGGTCTATAGGCTTTAAATTAGATCGTTAACCCATCGATCTGTAAGCCTATATTATGCAAGCATAGGTTAAAATACTATTCAATTTATACATAATATTAGCTTCATGCAACTCACAAAGACTTTTCTAGCCCTGCACTGTTTGTTTTCATTTTACACTGATGGCGGTAGAATTGAAGTCATTGCCCTCCCCCTTTACATAATTTACTTACAACGAAGCTGTTAGAAGCAATGTATTGCCCCCTCCCCCTTTCACATAATGTTCTAAATATATTGTTAAACTTAATTTGAAAATAATCTCTTTCACCGGCTCTCTGACAAATACAAGGCTCTTACTTTTAATGTGAAGAAATAGTTTGTTTTCATTTTACACTGATGGCGCTAGAATTGAAGGCATGGCCCTCCCACTTTACATAATTTACTTACAACGAAGCTGTTAGAAGCACTGTATTGCCCCCTCCCCCTTTCACATAATGTTCTAAATATATTGTTAAACTTAATTTGAAAATAATCTCTTTCACCGGCTCTCTGACAAATACAAGGCCATTACTTTTAATGTGTAGAAATAGTTTGTTTTCATTTTACACTGATGGCGGTGGACTTGACGGCCTTGTGCTCCCCCCTTACATAATTTACTTACATCGAAGCTGTTAGAAACAATTTAGTGCCCCCTCCACCCTTTCACATAATGTTCTAAATATAGTGATAAACTTAATTTGTACATAATCTATTTAACCTCTTCTACGACACCTACACGGCCATTAATTTTACTTCGAAGAAAGAGTTTGTTTTGATTTTACACTGATGGCGGTAGAATTGAAGGCATTGCCCTCCCCCATTACAAAATTTACTTACAACGAAGATGTTAGAAGCAATGTATTGCCCCCTCCACCTTTTCACATAATGTCCTAAATATATTGTTAAACTTAATTTTAAAATAATCTCTTTCATCGGCTCTCTGACAATACAAGGCCCTTACTTTTAATGCGAAGAAATATTTTGTTTTAATTTTACACTGATGTCGGTGGAATTGAAGGCATTGCGCTCCCCCTGCACATACTTTACTTACCACGAATCTGTTCGAAACACGGTATTGCCCCCTCCCCCTTTCACATAATTTTCTAAATATATTGTTAAACTTAATTTGAAAATAATCTCTATCACCAGCTCTCTGACAAATACAAGGTTACGAAACTACAAGCTTAATATACAGCAATCTCTTTTTGCTTAAAAGTGTTTTAATTTGACAGTCAAAACAAAACACTTTGGCTAGACCGATAGCGTGAACACACCTGAAAAGGGTGACAGCTAATTATAACCTCGCGTAGAGCATTATGTCAAAACCAGAGCGGCATTTTCATTAAAAATTGACAGAAGTCAATGGTCGCTTTTAGCTAGGATATAGAACACGTAAAATTGCATAAATTTAACGAAAGGATAATTATTTCTTTTTGCGAGAGTTTTGTTGTAAAACAGTGAGGGGGGGTTAGGTTTTGAGGGTAAAAGAATATATTTTATGTTTTCCATTGATTGTAAAGTGATGTTTGTATGGTTTGGGGGGGGTGAGGGGTTTGGGGTAAAGGAATATATTTACGTTTTAGCTGAATATACTGGAGGATATCCAAGGAAAATTCGTTTGAAAATAAAAATGCACTTACATTGCTAATTGCGGCTGCCAAGGCTTCAAGTTCATCAATAATTTCATGTGTTCTATCCATTGTGTTCTGGAACTTATATATACGATATCACATTGCATGCCCGTTATATACGAAATCTCAAGGGCGAATTGTTATGTAACGGGGAAAACCATATGTAACAAGCCCTTTGATTGGCTGAGAAGGGGGATGTAACCGACTCGCTGATTGGCTGAGAAGGAAACACGTGATCTAACTGTTTCCGGGAAACTCATAACATTTGGCTCGAGCAATAACAACAAATACTATTTCTGGACACCATGAAATTCGCCTCGAGCATGTACATGTCCAACACAACAACAAATTCTGTTTTCTATTTCTGGAAACTCATAACATTCGCTGAGAGCGTGCACTTACAACAACAACAACAAATAAATCGACCTTGGAAAAAAGAGGTCATTGACCGATTACGCAATCATTCTCCCTGGGGATTCCATGCCCATATTTGGTGCCCCGTCACGACTGACATTACCACGTGTTCTCCCTAATGACTCTATGCCCATATTTGGTGTACTGTCACGAGCTTTAGGGTCACCTCTACTAATAACACTCTATTTGAAACAAGTACATGGTCTGGATTAGAGCAAGAACCAGAATTATGGACATACGTAAAATCCGCATCTTTTGAAACTATAGTAAAAACCGAAAACAAAGATAAAAGAGCGGAGGAGCGGACATCAGAGATAGCAATGTTGCAGTTAAAATCTCCGCAAATAAGCCACTGGAAATCTGACGAAACTTTCGCCACGAGTCACGATAAATCTAAACATGCAAAACTGAAATCAAAATCCGAATCAATAGTATGATAATTTCTTGGTAAATAGCAAGACAAAACGATAATCCCTGGGATTCGAACAGCAACAAGATAACGATTAACGGCAAACACTGAAACTGGAATATTCTCTCGAATAAAAATGCAAACGCCTCCAGATGGGCGTTCACCTGTAGGTGTAGCTGGATATATAAAACACTTAAACTGCTGCAATAGGCTCGAAAGAAGACTAGCAGAGTGGTCCAGAAGGTGATACTCTTGCAGACACAAAATATCCAGATCCCACAGCATAGACTGCAATACATGTTGTTTATCACCAAATCCATTCAGATTCAGAGATATAGTCTTTGCACTAGTCATTTTTTATTCTTTGCAACTTTTTCGGTTAACTGTTTGCAGCGAAAGCTAAATCCAGTATGCTCATGAGATCCACAATGGAAGCAACAAGGATCATTCTGGCAAGGGTTGTTCCTAGAACGAGAGTGTTCACTACCAAGACACTTGAGACAACGTTCCACGCTAGAGCAGCCCGACGATATATACTTGAGCGTCCCGCATTTGTAGCACATTCGCGGTAAAAACTTATAATTAGTAAGCCGGAAATGTTCGTAGCCAATATGAATTCCATGACGCAAATAATAAGACTTAGCCATTGCCGAACGAAAGTATACACGATATTATTTCGAAACACCGATGCGCTGTATCTTATCGATACCTTTGTTAGAAGCACACACACTCTCTGGATCGATCGGAAAGTCCACTCGTGATAATAAACAGACAATTCTCTATTTCCAAACCTCAGTTTTTCCGACCTTTTCATTCAAACAGGCTTTCAAGTTTTCGGGGTCTTGTATTTTCGTTTGAATGACCCATTTCGGTTGCTGGGATCCTGATTCCTTAGAAAGTGAAATCCGCACTATACCATAAGCTCCATCCAACGATTTCAGAAAAGCTTCACCCTTTAAGGGATCATCCCAATCTTGTGGCGGTGAATCTACTACAAGACCCACTGTTTCAGACTCGCTATTCAACGGAGGCAAAGATTTATCATTAAGTTTTTCTTTATTTATTCAGCTCAAAACCTCGCTCTGTACTCCGTCACCACTCTCTTTCACCACAGCAGGAGTCTCCGCCACCTTACTTGTGACGTAATCAAGTTTATCAATAATGCTAAAAAGATGCCGGTTTAAGGTTTGAATGGCACGGCTAAAGTGAGCATTTTGATCCGTATCTATCGCAGGTATCGCATCACTTGCAGTCATAACGAATTTCAGATTTGGCAAGCGAGGGGTTGCATCATCAGAAATAAGAATGTCTAAAATATCCTGTGACAGGCTTTGCTTAGCAGAAGGGCCGCGACGTGCAAGGAGTTTATGCGTGGGGTTCACTAGAGATGTTAGGAGGCTTCTAGCTTGATCAAGATGATCAGTAGAATAGAAGGTTGCACACGCAGATATACAGAAGGTGGACAAAATTCCTGACTGTAGATAGTGCCGGAAAAAGCTTAAAACTGGTGAATAAACCAGAGTCTTTGAAGGAGGCGGGATCTGCGGGGAAGCTGGTACATCAGCAAATTTCTTGCAGCAGTCAGAGCACTGATATTTTATAATATATCTATTAATATATTATATATTCAGATATATTATTGATATATATTATATATTGGTATATTAAGATATATTATAATTAAGCTATTGCGAAACAGATTGTGTAATGATCTAAGATATTCGCTAAAGATTTTTTGATGATTTCAGAAATATTTGAGCGGTTTAGTCTTGATGCAATTGCGAAAAAAATCATTAAGAAAATATAAAGTGGGATTTTAAATGGTTTATATTAAAAGGCGCCGAGAATAGGATTTCAATATACAGAATCCAGAACAATCCCTAGAAATCAAGTAGTGAGGGGGTGATGGATTTGACGACCCCTATAGGGGTTAGGCTATACTATTGCACTTACTACAAATTCTTCTTACATAATACAAAATAGATTTTGTGCTCTTTTTTACATAAAAAGTTCGATGAAAAGAAATCCAGTAGTGAGGGGCTTATGGATTTGACGACGCTGATAGTGAGTATACAATTGGAGCTATGGTACAACAAAAATTAGTTTTACATTTTAGGCAATGATACGACAGCCCTTAGTCATTGACGATCCAACTTTTAAAGGCCCCAATGCCCCTCACCCTCCCCCAACTGTTTGCCCCACATTTTTTCAACTTTTTTCCCATGTTTTAAAACAAAATCAAATATACTTCTAAAAAAACACCTGTGATATTTTAAAAGTACAAGATGAGGATGACCCCACCACCCCCTCCCCAATTTTTCGCCCCCTCCCTTTTTTCTTTGACATAGATTTGTTTCAACTTATTCTCCATGTCTTAAAATAACATCAAATATACTTCTAGCAAAAGAAACCACCTGTGATATTTTAAAAGTACAAGATGAGGATGATATAAAAATGTCAGTCATGATTTTTTCTTTTGGAAAAATAATATTTGTAGTGACGTTTTGTTGTTGTTTTTTAAATCAAAGCCTTGCCAGATATTATAAGTATCTTCTCTGGTATTACCTAGGTCTTGCAATTTATTAACAAAATCATGCATTATATTGTCAAAATCTTACCAAGTGTTTTTAAATCTTGTGTGGTATAATCGAAATCTTGTCTGAAATTATCAAACACCCCACATAACGGTATTAATGTCTTGCATGATATTACCAAATCTCGCTATGTATTACAAAATCCTGTCTTGAATTATCAAAGAGTTTCAATGTGTTATGGTTATCCTCTATGGTATTTCCTAAGTCTTGCAAGTTATTAACAAAATCATGCATGGTATTATCAAAATCTTACCAAATGTTTCCAAATCTTGTGTGATATAATCAAAATCTTGTCTGAAATTATCAGACACCTTAGATTGCGTTATAGATATCTTACATGATATTACGAAATCATGCTAGATATTAAAAAATCTTGTCTTGTATTATCAAAGTCTTGCAAGATGTTATAAGTATTTTCTCTGATATTACCTAAGTCTTGTAAGTTATTAACAAAATTATGCATGGTATTATCAAAATATTGTTAAGTGTTTCCAAATCTTGTGTGATATAATCAAAATCTTGTCTGAAACCATCAAACACCTCACATTGCATTATATATTTCTTACAAGACATTACCAAATCGTATTACCAAATCTTCTTAGGTATTACAAAATTTTTTCTTGCATTATCAAAATCTGCGAGATATCATGAGTATCCTCATATCCTCTATAGTATTACCTAGGTCTTGCAAGTTATTGACAAAATGATGCATAATACTATCAAAATCTTGTCAAGTGTTTCCAAATCTTGCGATATAATCAAAATCTTGTCTGAAATTATAAAAAACACCTTACATTGCAGTATTAATGTTTACCAATCTTACTAGGTATTACAAAATCTTGTCTTACATTATCAAAGTCTCACAAAATATAATGAATATCCTCTCTGGTATTACCTATGTCTTGCAAGTTATTAACAGAATCATGCATGGTATTATCAAAGTCTTGTCAAATATTCCCAAATCTTGTGTGGGATAGTCAAAGTCTTGTCTGAAATTATCCAATACCTTGCATTGCAGTATTAATGTCCTACAAGATATTACCAAATCTTGCTAGGTATTACAAAATCTTGTCTTGCTTTATCAAAGTCTTTCAAGATATTATGAGTATCCTCTCTGGTATTACCTAAGTAATAAAAATTATTATCAAATCATGCATGGTATTATCAAAATCTTTTCAACTGTTCCCAAATCTTGTGTGATAATATCAAAATCTTGTCTGAAAGTATCAAACACTTTACATTACAGTATTAATGTATTACATGATATTACCATATCATGCTAGTTATTGCAAAAACTTGTCTTGCATTATCAAAGTCTCGCAAGATATTTTGAGTATCCTATATGGTATTACCTAAGTCTTACAAGTTCTTAACAAAATAATGCATGGTATTATCAAATTCTTGCCAAGTGTTTCCGAATCATGTGTAGGATAATCAAAATCTTGTCTGAAATTATCGAACACCTTGCATAGCAGTATTAATGTATTACATGATATTACCAAATCTTGCTAGGTATTACGTAATCTTGTCTTACATTATCAAAGTCTTGCAAGATATTATTCCATCATCAACTCCTTGGACATAAGGACATGTTTCAAAATGTCTCCTATGTTCCATCTATTTCAGACTCTAGAACACTACTTGTGATCCTGGTAGTAGTGTCAGGGTCAGACTGAATATTGATACATTTTCCCCTAATATGTCTCTAACTCTAAACAGAATCCGGTTCATCTCTCAAGATATTATTCCCACATCAATTCTTTGAACAAAAGGACATTTTTTTATTTGTCTCCTATGTTCCATCTATTTCAGACCCTAGTATACCACTTGTGAACCTGGTAGTAGTGTGAAAACTGTGTCTGAAAATTTCTGTTCTTGCATCTCTAACTTTTAAAAACGTCTCAAAGCTAAAATCAACAACGTCACGAAGAAAAAAACGTCTCCAATTTTACAAACGTCTCGAAGTAAAAAACACTTTACATTACAGTATTAATGTATTACATGATATTACCATATCATGCTAGTTATTGCAAAATCTTGTCTTGCATTATCAAAGTCTCGCAAGATATTTTGAGTATCCTATATGGTATTACCTATATGGTAACATTCGTGGTAACGAACTGTAAGGAAGGAGCGAACCGGCTCAATAGTAACGAAAATTCTAAAAAACGGAATTTTGGTACCAGTAGATACGTCAAAAGAATCGGATGTTTAGACTGATTTCAAACATTTAAATTTTGTCAAGTTTAGTCTTACCCATCAAAAGTTACGAGACTGAAAAAATTTGCCTTATTTTTGGAAAAAGGGGAAAACTCCCCCTAAAAGTAGTAGAATCTTAATGAAAATCAAACGATCATATTCAGCGTATCAGAGAACCCTACTGTAGAGGTTTCAAGATCGTACCTGACAAAATTTGGAATTTTGCATCTTTTGCCAGAAGAAAGATCACGGATGCGTGTTTATTATTTCAGGGGTGATCTTATCGATCAAGTGGTCATAAAATATCACGAGAGGGCTCATTCAATCTGAAAATAAAAGTTCTAGTGCTATTTTTAAGTGACCGAAAATATTGGAGTGCAACTAGACCCCCCCCCCAACGCTCATCGTTTTCCCAAAGTCACCCGATTAAAATTTTGAGATATCCATTTTGTTCAGCATAGTCAAAAACCTAATAAATATGTCTTTGAGGATGACTTACTCCTCCACAATCCCCGGGGGAAGCGCTCCAAGTTATGAACTTTGCCGATATTTGTTACTTGGAAGTATGCAGACTTTTTCAGGTGGGATTTTTTCTGGTGGGGAGGGGGTCGGAGGAGGAGGCTACGTGGGAGGATCTTTCCAAGGAGAATTTATTCTCGGGGAAGGGACATTTCTATGACGGGGCCGCCGGATTTCTCAGCATATTTAAAAACGATCAGAAATTAAATAAAAAAACAAGTTTTTTCAACTGAAAGTAAGGAGCTACATTAAAACTTAAAAAGAACAGAAACTATTATGTATATGAGGGGTTCTTCCCCTAGTCAACCTCGTTCTTTACGCTAAAGATTTCTTAGTACTTTCAATAAAGCTATCTATTCTAACTAAACGGCCTTTGTGATTCAGGGGTCATTGTTAAAGAATTGGAACAAAATTCAATCTTTAGCGTAAAGAGAGAGGTTTTGACTAAGGGGAGAGCCCCTCAATTATGTAATAGAAATAGATGAATATAGAAGTTGGTTACGTAAGTTATTTCGTCAGTTACGTCAGATAAAATTTCGAGAAAGCCATTTAGCCGAAAAAGTAAAATTAATATGCAAATTTCATTTTAATTATCCATGTACGGTGATCCAAAATCAAAGCTGCATTAATTCAAAAATGTTCAGAAATTAAATAAAAAACAAGTTTTTTAACTGAAAGTAAACAGCGACATTAAATCTTCACACGAATAGGAATTATTCCGTATACGGAAGGGGCTGCCCCCTGGTCAATGCCTTGCTCCTTAAGCTAAAGTTTTTGTTATTGTTTTAACAATTAGAGTTGGGAGAAAGAGTCAAACTTTAGCGTAACGAACAAGGCGTTGAGGAGGAGAGGAGGGGACATCATGCATATGGTGAATATGGGAAAGTATCATTTCCAGAGAATTTATTGCTCAAAGAGATTGCAAACATAAAAATAATCATCGATGATGGGGGACAACTCCTTGCTAGTGTTAGTGGTAACACGTTGTGGTAGCCTGTTGATAGATCCTACATAACCCTTCTGGTATTAGCAGTGTAAAAAAGAGAAAAAGAATACAGGTATACTGCTGCACTAATTTCAATAACCATATCTCATTTATGTGCCAAAACTGATACCTGTGTAAATATAATATGATAATAGGCAGTGAAATCACAGGCAATATAAAAAGAGCATTGACAGACAATATCACTAAAGATTACAAAGATGAAACGATGGAAAATAAAGCGCAAGTTAACATTATTACTACCATTCATCATATACAAACAGATATAGTCAATGAACCCAATAATACCAAAGACGAAACGCATATTGAACCTGTAGGTGACGCCACAGTAAAAATTGTGTATGACTCAAAATGGATTAATGACTATTTTACTGATTATGAACTAAGAGAAGAGAGAAGCTACACTATCAAGAGATGCCAGTGCTGCATCTTTTCAGCTCTAGTTATAGATGGTAGCATACCCGCAAAGACACACATACATAGTGAGGAGACAAGCAAAAAAAAGTTGGGTTCATTTAGGTTCACTTAGTATGGTGTGCCACGTTAAGACCAGCAAAGAAAGTTAGGTTTATTTAGGTTCACCTAGCGTGGCGTGCCACGCTAAGTGAAGTTAAATAAACCTAACTTATTTTGCTTGTCTAAAACTGTTATGTTTCCAATATTTTAGGTTTCGATAGCAAGTCATTAGTTTAGTTTTAGCGTGTCTTAGTCGTTAGCTTGTCTTAGCGTGGTGCGCCAGACACACCCGCTCAGACACACCGACATAGTGAGGAAACAAGCAAAAAAAAGTTAGGTTCATTTAGGTTCACTTAGTATGGCATGCCACGTTAAAAACCAGCAAAGAAAGTTAAGTTCATTAGGTTCACGTAGCGCTAAGTGAACCTAAATAGACCTAACTTATTTTGCTTGTCTAAAACTGTTATGTTTCCAATATTTTAGGTTGCGATATTTTAGTCACTAGTTTAGTCATAGCGTGTCTTAGTCGTTAGCTTGCCTTAACGTGGCGTGCCACGCTAAGTAAACCTAAATGAGCTTAACTTTTGTTGCTTGTCTCTCTTACTATTTCTGTGTGTCTGAGCGGGTGTGCAAACACCTATAACTACAGCTGAAAATAAGGGAGCACTTGAGGTAGTGAAAACCTGTCACCATCTATACTTTTAAATGTCTTAGAAGAAATCGTTTCATCTCTCTCAGACTAAGGTAAAAATCTAACTCATCTATTTCAGATTCTAGTAAACCACTTGAAAATCTAAACTAAAAATCTGAACTAAAACTCTAAACTAAAACTTTAAACTAAAATTCTAAACAAAAACTCTAAACTAAAAATCTAAACTAAAATTCTAAACTAAAACTCTAAACTAAAACTCTAAATTGAAACTCTAAGCTAAAAATCTAAAGTAAAACACTAAATTAAAACTATAAATTAAAACTAAATCTCTAAGCTAAAACTAAACTAGAAATCTAAACTGAAACTCTAAACTAAAAATCTAAACTAACACTAAACTAAAGATTTGCTATCGAATCCTAAAATATTAGAAACATAACAGTTATAAACAAGCAAAAAAAAGTTAGGTTTATTTAGGTTCATTTAGCGTGGCGCGTCGCTAAGTGAACCTAAATGAACCTAACTTTTTTGCTTGTCTCTATGATTATGTCTGTTTGTCTGAGTGGGTATTTCAGACATATTTCCCATATATCAGATATTTCAGGGTATTTCATATATTTTAGACTCTAGTAAAACACTTGAAAATCTAAACTAAAACTCTAAACTACGACTCTGAACAAAAACTATAAACTAAAAATATAAACTTAAAAATCTGAACTAAAACTCTAAACTTAAGTTATACTAAAACTCAAAACTAAAAACTTAACTAAAACTAAACTAAAATCCTAAACTAGAACTAAAACTATAAACTAAACCTAGACTAAAACTAAAGTTAAACACTAAACTAAAACTCTAAACTATAAATCTAAACTAAAACTCTAAACAAAAACTAAGACTCTAAACTAAATCTAAACTAAAACTAAACTAAAACCGTAAACTAAAACTCTAAACTAAAGTTATGCTAAAACTCAAAACTAAAAACTACACTAAAACTAAACTAAAATTCTAAACTATAAATCAAAACTAAAACTCTAAACTAGAACTACACCCCTAAACTAAAACTAGACTAAAACTAAACTTAAACACTAAACTAAAACTCTAACCTAAAAATTTAAACTAAAAATCTAAACTAAACTTAACTAATGAATTGCTATCTTATCTCAAAATATTGGAAACATAACAGTTTTAGACAAGAAAAAAGTTAGGTTCATTTAGGTTCATTAAGTGTGGCGCCTCACGCTAAGTGAACCTAAATGAACCCAACTTTTTTTGCTTGTCTCTATCACTATGTTTTTGTGTCTGAGTGGGTGTGCTACAATCTATTACTAGAGCTGAAAAGATGGCAGCACTTGAGGTAGTGAAAACCTGTCACCATCTATACTTTTAAATGTCTGAAAAGAATTTGATTCATCTCTTTCAGACTATGGTAAAAATATAATTCACATATTTTAGACTCTAGTAAACCACTTGAAAATCTAAACTAAAAATCTAAACTAAAACTTTAAACTAAGACTCCAAACTAAAACTCTAAAATAAAAACCTAAACTAAAAATATTTACTAAAATTCTAAATTGAAACTCTAAACTAAAACTTTTAACTAAAAATCTGAAAGAAAATCTAAACTAAAACTCAAACCTAAACTAAAACTCTAAACTAAAACTAAACTAAAACTCTAAACTAAGACTCTGAACTAAAAATCTAAACTAAAAACCTAAACTAAAACTAAACTAATGACTTGCTATCGCATCCTAAAATATTGGAAACAGCAAAGTAACGCATAAAATATTTTTATTGAAATAATGACGCGTGGAATATTGTAATAAAGATATCTTATGTATATTGATGCATAATATTCATAGAATTGTACAATTTTGAATATTTTGAATGTCTTCTACAAAATAGTTCATCCTATTCTTTCTTGATAGTGTATCTAATCTCTTCTCCTAGTTCGTAATCAGTAGAATAATCATTAATCCATTTTTAGTTATACACAAAAACACGTTTCAATTCAGATACATCATTAAACCCAATAACACCGCTAACGCAATGAATAAAGAGCTGGTTTGTGAAACTGCAATAAAGATTTAGTATGACCCAAAATAGAATAATGAATATTGTACTGGCTAAACAGGAAGAGAAGAGAATGTCTGCAGTATTAAGAGAGAACAAGACAAACCATTTTACAGAACAGCTCTGAAACTTACAAAGATGTTAAACGATATTAATAATGTGTAATACTGTACGTGGCATTGTTTCATTAAAAATATTCTTTTACATTAAGTTGTTATGTTTCTTTATTTTTCAGACATTAAAAGCCAAAAATGTCAGTGGTTCAATTCTACTGTATTACATCAATAATTATTTTAATGGATAGATATTTTAGTTGGTTATCATATGATTACTCCTCCCCATCTCTATAAAGAGCCAACATGTGATTGCTTTCTGTCTGTATTCAGTATTAGAGCACTTCGTTTTCTTAAGGGTTCTAGTTAGTTTATAAATAGCACTGTGTGAGTCGATGGCGAAAAAATATATCACTTGTGTCTTCTATGTCTGTATACATTGGAGAGCTGGTCCTGTGAGAAATGCACTATTTTGATGAGAAATGTAGATTATTCAATCTGTGTAAGCTCCATAGAGGATGTGCAATTCAATTTAAGGATTGTAATTCCTATGCTGAAGAAATTTGTGTCTATTATATCAGGCGATTTCTATACTCCAATTGTCACTACGATAAGTGTGAACACTTGGAAAATACCTATCCTGGTAAAATTACAAAAGAAACTTGAACTGAATTTTAGTTTATATCTAAAAGACTGGTATCGTCATGGCTTTGAATTTTTTTGGAGAGTAGAATCTGGTATACAGTTTAATTGTTGGAATAATGGGACATTATGGTTCCTACGTCATTGATTTTAATACGATTCCTCCTATGAATATAAATCTAGGGATTTTGTTTTAGGTCATAAAGAGAACAATGATTCATTCGAAAATTTAATTTCCAATTTTTGTTTAGTGTTGACAGTATAGGAAAGTTTAATTTATAATATGAATGAAAAAAGTCTCATTGCCCTTACAAAGAGATAAAATAAGACTAAAGTTAAACTCTATTATAAAAAATATGATTCATACTTTTCATTTCAAGATCAATACATGGTAACTGCTAAGGATCTAGAATATTTAATTGTTCCTGGCGATGAGCATTTTCATATAGAAGAAGCAATCTAAAGAAATCTATTCGGACATTAGAAATCAAGTTCATGAAATACCCACATTGTTGAAGCGATAAGGAGTGCTTAAAATTTACCACACGAGAATGAAATGATATTCTATTTTGGATTATAATGTTAGAATATATTATTGGTTTATTGAATACTGTTGTTAATTTATCTTGGATGGTACACAGACATTTTTATCATACCTACAGTACTGATTACCTAATTTTCATAGATGACTGACGGGTATACATGGTTTAGCTGAATTAGGGTGAGAGTGAAGGAATAAATGCATATGCTACCAAAAAAAATTGAGCAGGATCTTCATAAGGTCAAAAAGATCACAAAAGCAAATTAAACATCCCAAATAATAGCTTTCAGACCAATCAAACCATGACATACTTGACTAAAATTCCCAAATCATACGTCTAATACATACACCTACAAAATTCTCAGAAACTTGGTTCAGAAAAAGTTAACATCCAAAATCCTAATTTATGGACAGCACACACCTACAAAAGACCAATGAACCTAGGAACTCAAAATATCAAACTAAACAACCGAAATCACAAGTTTTAGGCAACACACATGCCAAAGCCTAAGACACCTAGCTTAAAAAAAGTCCAAATTAGCAAGCTAAAGATCCCAAATTATAAGTTTCAGACAAGTCAAACCACGAAAAAACTATCTATTTTTCATTCTGATGCGTGATATTCTACTTGCATAATGAGAGTAAACATTTGATTGGTTGAACTTGAGAAAACCTCAAATCATGAAGAGCCTCAGATCATAAGTTTCAGACCACACACACCAACGAAATGTTGAGAGGCATAGCGCAGAAAGCTTCAAAATAGCAAACTAAACTTCCCAAATCATAAGTGTCGGACAACACACACACGAAACCCTAAGAAACCTAGTTAAAAAAAAAATCCAAATTTTCAAGCTAAAGATCCCAAATCATAAGGTTCGACAAGTTAAATCACGAAAAACCAAATTAGACATCGCAAATCATAAGTTTCAGACAACACACACCTACGACAGGCTAAGAAATCAAGCTGAAAAGAGCCCGAAAATCAAAACAAACAACCAAATCATATTTTTCAGACAGGACACACCAAAAAAAGTCTAAGAAACCCAGCTCATAGCAAACTAAACATTCGAAATAATAGGTATTAGACAACAAACACTTACGAAAGGCCGAGAGAAAGGCACAGAATGGCCCGAAATAGAAAACTAAACACCCCCAATCTTAAGATTCAGATAACACACATACAAAACCTAAGAAACCTATCTCAGAAAAGTCTAAATTAGGAAGGTAAAGACCTGGATTATAAGTTTCAGACAAGTCAAACCACGAAAGACCAAGCTAAACATCCCAAATCATGAGCGGCGTCGGGGTCTAGGAACATGTGTTTATTCTACCAAAGCCCTATCATTACTGATCAAAAACGTACGACATTTTGTTTTCACGACCGGAAGCATAAGGTAATGCAAGAATATTACTGTCACCATAAAGTTGGAATAAATCCTTAACAATATTTTTTAGGGGTGTATATATTATAGGGGTGTTGGAGGATGAAGGGGTGTCGGAAGAATTACGGGGCGTTGTTCACTGGCCATGGCTAGCCAGGGATTAGTTCCTCCTGTTTGAATCCGCACAAATCTTGTAAAGTGAAATTATCTTCCCAGAAGTAGCTCCATATCTTGGTGATTTGGGGGAATATCTCAAGGTGAACAACTCAAATGTATACTTTTATTATGCAAGAGGACTATCACGCATCAGAAAGACTCTTAGCGAGGGACCCCCATTGGGAAAAAAAAATATTAAAATAGTGATACCAAGGGAACTAAAGGTCCTGAATCAAGACACTGGTATAAAAGCTCATTGTCCTTTATTGGACCATCCAATGATTGTTATATGGGTGTGGTTTTATCCCATATTTGCTCAAAGTCATGGCTATTTGAGGGAATATCTCAAGGTCATCCATTCAAATGTTTATCCTGATTTTGGAAGGAGTTCATTATCCCACAGGTTTTCTTACATTTCCGACAAAGGTACGGGGCGATAATTGAACTTATTATAAGATTCTAATAATAGTCTTGCCAGATGCTAGTTTGGGAAAATTTTCTAAGTTTTTGAAAATTTCAAGCGAAACCTCCCTTTTGTTCGTTTTACCTTTTTGAACATTCTATTTTCGAGTTTGATGAAAATTGAATATCTTGTACTCATTTTTTTTTTCAGCTAAAAGCCTGCTTGAACTAGCGCAAGACGAAGGATTAAACACCTTCTTAGAGCTAGCAAAGATTGGAGGCTTTGAAGAGTCGCTGTCCAAATTTGGCGATTACACTATTTTTGTTCCATCAGAGGCAGCATTTGCAGCTCTTCCTCAAAGTGAAATGGACGAAATCCAATCAAGCCAAGAAGCTGCCCAACAATTTGTTCGGTATCATGGAACACAGGGAAGGCTTTTTACAAATAAGATTAAAGACAGTCAGGTAATTTGATATCGAGGTTTTCAATCATCATATGGCTTACTCTAATTTCCTAGTCAGAAGAGATTCAAATTTTAAGGGTAAATTTAATCCATATTTGAGTATGGCTAGTAATATGTTCAACCTATAATTGTTCTATGTCTGTGAAAATTACAATAGTAGATCCGGAGAGAGGCTGCCAGAATACTCTCTCCTTCAGATTCAAAATAATCGAATGTAAAAGCAACAATTTTTTGCCGTAAAAATATTTTTCATACAAAGCTTTCTCTCAGATTTGACCTTTTACCACTGAATAAGGTGAGAACATGTCCCTTTCCTCTAATCAGGAAAATTTGTACCGATGTGATGAGTAAGCTAAACTCCAGCCTGGTAAGGTTGGATTTGCTCGTATACATTTATTTGGATTTAAAAAAAAGTAAATTTTCAAATAATAATGATTAAATACAAAATGGTATTACCAGTAAGGGTCAGGCTTCGAAAACAATACTCAATAGAAATAGATATTTATGCAAAAGAGGAGGGGAGCATCGGCTAATTTGCGTTTCACTAAGTTTGATTTATGTCTGACGATGACTTCTGAAAGAGGGGATAATGATAAGAATTTAGAGTCTACTTACCTTCTACTCCCTTAGAAATCCACTCGACTGTCAACTACTCCCTCAATTTTTCCGATTGATCCCTTTGGCCTTTCACAATATATTATAAATAATTTAAAAAATCTGGCGCTCATGTCGTCTTTTCATTTACTAAAATATGTGTATCGTTTCTAGGATAAACTCTCGGGAAACTTCCGTAATCTTTGTCCATTGGACGATCTGTAAGAGCTCACTCGAAAAACAGCTAATTATAAACAAAGAGTATTTTGACCAGTTCCCCCCTCCCCTTCATATTCCCAACTAGATGAAAAATTTTGACCAAAAGAATATGCTCTGAAATTTACCATCCAGTCAAAAACCATGGATTGGACATAACCTCCTTTTCTATTGGAAAATTTATGTGTAAACAACGGACGACTTGCATAAGTTACGACCCTCACCCCAAGCGTGGTGAGTGGGGGAATATGTCATCCCTTGAGATATATTTGTTGAATCTTTTGATCCTTTTGAACATGAAGACTATCTCAAAATTTTGATCAGATATTTTTCGGGTCGTGGGAGCCAGGTAAAAAAAAGGCCACAAGAGGGGGACTGGCTGTTCTTGAATCAATTTTTTCATAGATACTTTTTTACAAAATTTGATGGGAACCTTACCATTTCCGAAAACCATATCCCTGAGGTTTAAAGCGACTTCCCCTGGAAAGTTAGGAAAATTATATTTAGCACTGATCCCAATTCTTCAAAAGGAAACTAGAGATTATAAGATCAATTTCAAAGACTCGTTTCTGTTCTGGAGATATTAATGATATCCCCATTTAGTGTCTTTTACAGAAACAATAAAGTTTCAACTCAACACCCTTAGCTGTTCTTGATATTGCAGATGTGCCCTTTTGACAACCTGGCTACACAAAGTGTCTTTTGATTTGGTTCAAATCCCACCTGGATATTTCCATACTAACCTTCACTATTCCTGAGATATTTCAGAAATTTCCTTCTATCAATCTGGATGGAAATAATTCTTGTAATTAGTTCAAAATCCACCTTAACCTTTACTGAAAATTTCAACTTAATGCTCTAATCCGTTGCTCGGGTATTGTATATAGGCCCATTTGACACCTGAGTGAGCGTATAGTCTTTTGCGTAAATCCAGCCCCTCCCTCAACATGTCCTGAGACTTTCAACATAATAACCTATGCCGTTCGGAAAATATTTTGGATTTGCCCTATTGACAACCTCCCTCAATTTTTTCAAATCGATCCCTTTGGCCATCCCCAAGATAGTATAATAATTTGAAAAATCAGGCACCCATGGCGTCTTTTCATTTACTAAGATATGTGTATCGTTTCCAGAGTAAACTTTCGCGAAACTTCTTTAATCTTTGTCTATTGGACGACCTGTTAGAGCTCACTCAAAATACAAATAATTAAAAACAAAGAGTATTTTGACCAGTCCCCCCCCCCTTCATATTATCAACTAGATGAAATATTTTGACCAAAAGAATAAGGTCTGAAATTTTCCATCGAATCGAAAACCAAGGATCAGACATACCCTCATTTCCTATTGCAAAATTTATGTGCAAACAATGGACGACTTGTATAGATTACGACCCTCACCCAAGAGTGGTGAGTGAAGGATTATCTCATCCCTTGAGATATATTTGTTGAATCTTTTGATTATTTTGAACATGAAGACTATTTCAAAATTTTGGTCAGATATTCTTCGGGTCGTGAGAGCCAGGTAAAAACAAGGCCACAAGAGGGGTGCTGGCTGTTCTTGTATCAATTTTTTCACTAGATACTTTTTCAAAAAATTTGACGGAAACTACCATTTCGGAAAACCATATCCTGGAGGTTTAAAGCAACCTCCTCCTGGAAAGCAAGGAAAATTACATTTAGCACTGATACCAGTTCTTCAAAAGGAAACTAGAGGTTATAAGATCAATTTCAAAGACTCGTTTCCGTTCTGAAGATATTACTGATATCCCTATTTAGTGTCTTTTACAGAGACAATAAAGTTTCAACTTAACACCCTTACCTGTTCTTAAGATTTCAAATGCACCCTTTTGACAACCTGGCTGCACAAAGTGTCTTTTGATTTGGTTCAACACCCGCCTTAAATATTTCCATACTAGCCTTCACTGTTCCTGAGATATTTCAGATATCCCCTTCTATCAATCTGGATGGGAATAGTCCCCTTTAATTAGTTCAACATCCGCCTTAGCCTTCACTGAAAGTTTCAGCTTAATACTCTAATCCGTCCCTGAGATATTGTATATCAAGCCCATTTGACACCTGGGTGAGCAAAGAGTCTTTTGTGTAAATTCAGCACCTCCCTCAACATATCCTGAGACTTTCAACATAAAAACCTAAGCCGTCCCGAAAATATTTTGGCTAGCCCTATTGACAACCTGGATACACGTATAGTCCTTTTATGTAGTTCAAAATCTCTCCTCAAATTTTTTTTAAAGTTTCTACTCAATACCGTTATACGTTGTGGAGATATTGTGGGTATACCCTTTTGACAACCTGGATGCACATAGCGTGTTTTAATTTAGTTCAATATCCCCCTCAAAATTCTTTGGAAGTTTAACCTTAATACTTTTAGCCGTTTTAGACAACCAGCACCAAACATTTACTCTTTCCCAATAATTAAAGCTGTGTGTAAACAATGGACGAGTTGCATATTTTACAGCCCTTTCCCACAGGCTATGGGAAGGGGTCATATTATCAGCAAAGGTATATTTGTCGGACTTTTGACTATTTTTAACAAACTGGCTATCTCAAATTTTGATCGTATTATTTTCGAGTTACGGAAGGTTGCTATAAAGGGCATAAGAGGGGGACTGGCCGCCCTCCAATCACTTTTGAATCTAAAAAAATGACACCAGGAGTTTCCATTTCCGATCAATTGACCCCCTTCTGAAATTTTTGCAACCACTCCTTTTATACGAAGTGGGTCCGTCGAAAAACATTAACTCATTGAAGCCATATCGCTCTTTATTTAGGCAGTACTGTTACGCTTCCTATAGTATCAATATCAATTGGCACTTATCCCTGGGAACAGGGCCAGCAAGAACCGTAATGGGCCCCCGGGCTGAGTGATCCTGGGCTCCATACATATATTTTTTTTTCCACCAATTGATATATATGCATGATATATATATATATATATATATATATATATATATATATATATATATATATATATATATATATATATATATATATATATATATATATATATATATATATATATATATATATATATATATATATATATATATATATATATATATATATATATATATATATATATATATATATATATATATATATATATATATATATATATATATATATATATATATATATATATATATATATATATATATATATATATATATATATATATATATATATATATATATATATATATATATATATGTTTTTGGCGGGAGCCAAAAACACCGCGCCGCGCCACGCCGCCGGTAAGATGGTGGCGGCGCGCCGCCGGCGCGATCAATGTTGAGCGCAAACATTAATGTTTTCATCAGATTTTCTCAAATCACAGCTTAAATTTACAACAGTTTCGAGCCTATTCATGAGTTCAAAAATTCACAAGTCGCTGGATGGAAACTGGTCTTCTTCGTTAAAATTAAAAAAAACAGTTTTTTTTAACTGAAAGTAAGGAGCAACGTTAATAATTAAACTGAACAGACCTTATTTCATCTATGACAGGGGAGGTCCCCTCCTAAACGCCTCGCTTTTTACGCTTATGTTTGATTTTCGTACAATTCTATTTTTTTTAACACTGAAAAACTTTAGCGTAAAGAGCGAGGCGTTGAGGAGGGGACAGCCCTTTCATATACGGAATAATTTCTGTTCGTTTTAAGTTTTAATGTCGCTCCTTACTTTCAGTTAAAAAAAACTTGTTTTTTCATTTGATTTTTGAATGTTTTGAATAAATGCAGGTTTTTGATTTTGGCTCACAGTACATGAATAATTAAAACAAAATTTTTATATTAATTTACTTTTATTTGGTTAAATGGCTTTCTCGAAACTTGTTTTATTTTATTTACGAACGTTTTTATTAGTAATAAATATACGTAATTTACGAATTAACTTACGTAACGAACTTCTATATTCATATATTTTTAATACGTATATTAGGGGGTCGCCCCCTAGTCAAGACCTTGCTCTCTAAGCGAAAGTTCGAATTTTGTTCCAATTCTTTAAAAATGACCGCTTAATCACAAAGGCCGTTAATTAGAATAAATAGCTCTTATGAAAGTACTAAAAAATCTCTGGCTTAAAGAGTGAGGTATTGACTAGGGGTGAACCCAATCATATATGTAATATTTTCTGTTCGTTTAAAGTTTTGATGTTGCTGCTGTTGCAGTTGAAAAACTTGTTTTTTTATATTTAATTTCAGATTTTTTTTTAAATAATGCTGGGAAGTCCGGCGTCCGCTTCATAGCAATGTCCCTTCCCCCATGAAAACTTCCTTCATGGAAAGATCCTCCTACATAACCCCCGACCCCAGGCACGTACGCAATAATTTGTTTCGGGGGGGGGCAATTTGTTTCGGGGGGGGGGGCAAATCCTTCAAACCCCTTATTCTGGGAGAAAAATCAGAAAATTATGGGGAAATGAAAAAAATCGTGAGATTTCGGGGGAGCCCGGGCCCACAGGCCCCACTCCCTGCGTACGTCCCTGCCCGACCCCCCCCCTAACTACCAGGAAAAATCTCTCCTGAAAACATCTCTACTGTATACTTCCCAATAACCAATACTATATGTTAACATTGGGTAAAGTTCATAACTTTCAGCCCTCCTCCCGGGAACTTCGGGGGATTAAGTCATCCTAAAAGACATACTTATAATATTTTCGAACCTGCTGAACAAAATGTTTATCTACAAATTTTGATCAGGTGACTTTGGGAAAACAATGAACGTGAGAGGGGGCCTAGTTGCCTTCCATTTTTTTTTGGTCACTTAAAAAGGGATCTAGAACTTTTAATTTTAATACGAATGAGTCCTTTCCCATTTTCTAGGACCACTGGGTCGGTACGATCATCCTAGGGAAAAAAAAAATTAATAAACACGCACCCGTGATCTTTCTTCTGGCATAAAATGCAAAATTCCACAGTTTTGTAGATAGGAGCTTTAAACCTCTACAGTAGGGTTCTCTGATACGCGGAATATGATGGTGTGATTTTCATTAAGTTTCTATAGCTTTTAGGGGGTTTTTCCCCCTTTTTTCGAAAATCAGCCAAATTTCCTCAGTTGCGTAACTTTTGATGGGTAGGATTAAACTTGATGAAACTTATATATTTGAAATCAGCATTAACATCCAATTCTTTTGATGTATCTATTTGTATCATAATACCGTTTTCTAGAGTTTCGGTTACCATTGAGCCGGGTCCCTATAAGCCATACTATATGTTAACATTGGGTAAAGTTCATAACTTTCAGCCCTCCTCCTGGGGGCTTTGAGGGATTAAGTCATCCTAAAAGACAGAATTATAATATTTTCGACCATGCTGAACAAAATGGCTATCTCAAAATTCTGATCGGGTGACTTTGGGAAAAAAATGAGCGTGGGAGGGCCTAGTTGCTCTTCATTTTTTTTGGTCACTTAAAAAGGGCACTAGAACTTTTAATTTTTGTTCCAATGAGCCCTCCCACGATATTCTAGGACCACTGGGTCGATACGATCACCCCTGGGAAAAAAAACACGCATCCGTGATCTTTCTTCTGGCAAAAAATGGAAAATTCCACATTTTTGTAGATAGGAACTTGAAACCTATGCATTAGAGTTTTATGATACGCTGAATATGATGGTGTGATTTTCATTAAGGTTCCATAACTTTTAGGGGGGCTTTCCCTCTTTTTTCGAAAATCATCCAAATTTTTTCAGGCGCGTAACTTTTGATAGGTTAAATTTGATAGGCGCGTAACATTGATAGGTAAACTTGATGAAACTTATATATTTGAAATCAGAATTTAAATCTGATTCTTTTGATGTATCTATTGGTATCAAAATTCCGTTTTTTAGAGTTTCAGTTACCATTGAGCCGGGTCGCTCCTTACTTACAGTTCGTTACCGCGAACTGTTTGATTCATCAAGAGAAGTAGAAATCTGGTAAAAATGAAATGGCTGTGGTGTTTCAGAACCCGTGCATAATACGAGTAGTTGAAGTATCTATTAGCTATGTATTCTTAACTTAAATAATTATCAAAAGTAGTAGTTTTTTTCATCGAGCATTACTGCATACAAAACTTCAAATACCGTATCACAAAATTCGTCAGTTATCTGGGTAAAAACTTTGAATATAACTTTGAACTTGGAAGCTTAATTTTTTCATAATGTCCTTTGCCTAATCTGTTTTGTCACCTTTAAAACAGTTGAAATGGGCGACTTTGATATTGATGGTTTTTTTTTTGTTTTTTTTTTGTTCTTTTGGATTCCTAAAAATCCTTCTTGTATTAAAAACTGGTTTTTAAAAACAACTTTAAAAAAAATCATTTTAAAGTTTTTTTTGTCTTATTTATAGAATATATGTCATGTAGGCTAAGGCTGAACTGCTGCTTTTTTATTACTTTTGGCTGCTCTTTTGGATATTATTCATTTTTTCTTTTGGGGATTCATTCCAAATTATAAACGGATAAATACCTAATATCAGTCAAATTATAAAATGCATCTAAAAGGAGTAAATTTATCAAATTAAAAAATACACGATGAACACTTCACATGAGAACACTTCAATTACAATGAAACAAAAAACACTTAATGGTTTATTCGGTAGGAAGAAAAATGAAGTTCCAGCTATTTTCTTAGGTGAAAAATGAAAAACTCGTCCGTTTTAAATGGAATTACCTGAAATAATAAGCAGACTGAAGTAGCTCCAGGAAGATGTTGAGATTTTCATCCTAGTTCGTCATTTTTAACCCAAACAAAATGTTAGGACACTTAGTATCAGTTATTCAGCTTAAGCTTTGATTTCCAAATGCTCACAAAAATTACCAAATTTAAGAAAGTCGCAACAATAAGTCACCTGTGGTCAAAATACTCAAAGACTCCTCTTTGATCCCCACCCAGGCTCAAAGCTTCTGCTATGGTCATGTCCATGGAAATCTCCAAAGAGTTTCTTTTTAAAATAGATTTCAAGCGTAGTTAGGGGTATTTAGCCTTTTTGCTTTTCTTCAAAGCTTTGAAAAAAGTGTTATAATATTCCAAATGTTACATTTTTATATTTGTGCATATTTTTGGTAATCATTTGTGGGGTGATCGAATTTTTTAAACCACTTTAGATACGTAAGAACGTTGCAACATCTAGTACCCTGAGGTCATACGAATGTCAAAGACTCCTCCTTGAACCTCCCAAATTGAAAGGTTTTATTATAACCTGGCCTTTTGATGAAACTTGGGCACTGGACCACCTTGATAGGTGGTCCAGTCTCAACTTTCATTAGAAAAATAATTTACTTAATTATTAACTAGGTCACTATATGGTTCAAACAAACACGCAAAATAACGTTAAACATATTAGTGTTCCTTGAAAAAAAAATTAGGGAATGAGTAAAGGGGTACAAAGACAACAACAAAAATGTCGAAATTATTAAGATATACCTCAAATTATTAGAAAACTGAGTCATAGATTCGCCGTGGCATTAAATAAGATCCAAAGAATCTAATTAAAAGGGAGCACATACAAAAGCCAAATCAGGTCAGTAGCCTATGAGAAATCGCAAAATACCCAAGACAATAAACAAGTCCTAATGGGGGGCCCTGGGTCTATCAAAATATTTCACTGGTTTCCCAGGGAATTTGATATCATTTTCTTCCGTCTCCAATTTAAATGAGAAAAATAATTATCCTTTTGGCATCCCTGCTTTCAATAAAAAAAGAGGTATTATCATTTAAAAATGAAAGCCCCGATCCCCCCCCATAGACAATAATTTACAATTTATTTATGAATCATATTTTTTGGGGTAGTTTCCCGTTCAATCTTTAATTCCCCAACCTTGTAAATAGCTAAATTTCGTCTCAATAGAAGGTTTTTTTTGGGGGGGGGGGGTAAAAATGTTTCAGAAAGAATATTGTATTTTATATCAGGCGTTAAACATTTGAGTATTAAACATTAAGAAAATCATATCTAAAAACAGCAAAAAAAAATCTGCACATTTACAATTCAGCTGTAGAAAGAATGTATAGCCTGTCAATTTCAGAATCCAACTGAAGGCTGAAGCTGTATAGTAGTGAATTAGTTCTATAATTCTTTTCAACTTGAAAATAAAATTCTTGACTACGAATGATGTAAGAAATTGCGATTGGGAAACTGTATTCGAAATGATTTAAACTCATTTCATAAAGACGATACTTTTTTTGTCAACATATGAAGAACTGTTTATATTGCAATATTTGCAATTGCATATTGCATCTGCTGGTTTTTATGCAAAGCAACAAAAGAGACGAAAATTAATGAACAAGAGATTAGTGAAGAATTATGGTATGCAAAGTAATATTTGGAAGGTAAAGTCACTGGTGATAACTTGCTTGGTGTGTCACCGTGATTGCGTGATTTGTGGGGAGTCGGGTAGCAAAATTTTTTTTTGGGTTGACGCTTATATTTTCGGGGACATACCAGAAAATTTGGGAATAGTGCAAGCCCTGCTTGATTTCAAATCAGAAAAATCAAAATACTAAACCACACGAGAAGTAAAAGCTCCGACTTTGCGGTTGACGCAATAAAGAATTGCCGCAACATTAATTTAAAGTCGACCGAACGCCACCGCCTGTGCCGGTGGCGGCGCGCCTGCGGCGCGCCGGTTGTGCTACAACACTTCGGCGGCGTTCGACCGGGCGTCTCGTCGGCGGCGTTCGGTTGATCCGCCGGCTCGGCGCCGGGGTCTATATATATACATATATATAAACTTTTATTTATCAGTGTTAACCCTGAAATGAACATTAACGTAAGTAGAACATTGAAATATGGCTTTTTTTAAGCCGCATTAAAAAAAATAATCATTTTAATAATAAATATAAAATTCCGTTTATTTAGTTCTTAACTTGTCTTTTTTGTAGGCACATGCTAAAATTTATTTTTTTAACGTTTCTTAGAAGTTAAAGAAAAATTATTTATTTAAAAAATATGATTTTATTTATTGTAAATTACTCTATAATCATAATAGACATGGACAGGTTAAAATCCTTTTTTATGATTAACCAAATATCCTTATTAACAACCAAGTCCCCTTTCTGGCCTTATTCATGGCAAACTTAACAATGATGGTATCAAGGACAGCTTCTCTTGCAAGGTCCGTCTTCACTGCTAAAACACCCTCGCTTGACACATTGTTGAGCGTAACGCATTTTTTGCTCTGTTAAAAATTTTTACTCTGTTATTAATTCTATATTTAGAAACGAATTTTCCAAATTCAAAGTTTTGATTTTGTTTAGCAGCTCAAAAATTATTGACTTTTGTAACCAAATTTGGCTGAGCATATTAGCTCCCGGCTAATAAACTCATCAACAAGTTTAATTCCGAAATCCCTTGGATACTTCTGAACTAGATCTGCGGCTTTTCTTCCAGTATGGTTATTTGGTACTTTTTGGAAGCCTCATAATACAAAAAATGTTCACACAAAGTGATTTGAATCGAACAGTCATATCTCATATGATGCTGTCCAGGATAAGTTTGAAAATTTGACGCTCGAAAGAAGGTTTATAGTCATACTCGCTTTCTGCATGATCCTCGCAGTTTTCACCAGCTATTTTTTTTCTTCTTTTTCTTTTCTGTTCCTCTTGACGTTATTGGAGCCAACTAATGTTTTCAGCCACTATATGAGCTACACTGAATATTTGACTCCATCCTTCAAAGCGAAGGTTATTCATATCTTCTATCAAAGAACTCAAGTTTTTGATGGAACATCTAACGTTCCATCAAGACACTGCAACACTCTCTTTGAAATATCTTGAAGTTAAAAGTTTTGAGCCAAGTAGATGCAAGAAGAAAAATAACGACGGAGACCAAGTTTTGTATGATGAAAGAAGAAGGCAGTTACATGTTTTTGAAAAAGGTTTTCAGCCTGTCTATGTCTCGACGAGTTTCTGTAGCTAAATTTCGCTTACTTTGTTCATCAAGGACCTTTACAATTCCTGGCAGATGTGAAGCAGCTCGTTCCACACTATCTAATCTGGTTAACAAGCCAGTTTTGGACATTGAATGAAGAGAGCATGGTATTACAGTTTTGAGGATTTGCCATCTTTGGGGGTTAGAGCCAAAAACATCGTGCAGTTTGTAAACGCTTCCTAAAAAGTCATTGCATCTCGGCACTCTCTGCTGGTTTTCTCTACATAAATTTAAGGAATAGCAAGTGCAGGAAAAGTAAAAATATTTTGTATTTGCAGAAAAAATTATGGCTTGGACTTTATAAGCACGTTTCATGTTGCTGCTGCCTGGCCTTCACAATCTTCCAGTAGAATTTTATAATTTTTTGGCTTATCTATAATAGGCATAGCAATTTTTTGTGAACAGTCAGTTAAGCGAAGCAGCATCTCTTCAACTCTGCGTCGTTGGTTTTGTTGAACAGAAAACTTAAAATATCTGAGAAGAAATGCAATATGTTCAACTACAGTGAGTCAGGTGCCGCATCAACGATTACAGTGTAGTGCCTTGCTTTTTCTCCCTCTTTAAGAATTTTTCTTGGCATTAATTCGTTCTGAATTTCATCGGACAGATAATGTACTTGTACTCTTTCAGCTCTCTACTGAAAAGAGCGAACTTCAGTTCTCTATTGAAAGAGCAAACGCTCCTAAAATACCTAAGACAGTCCCATTAGAAGGGTCACTAATCTTCTCGTTTGTTCCTCTGAAAGCAAGCCCTCTTTCAAACAGGAAAAATATCACATTCGTCATTCACTCGAAAAGATCGCCCCGTTTATATTTTCTTGCTGGATTGAACCCAAATTTAAGCCAATCACATTTTATTTTTTCGATTTGATCACCAATACTATCTGTTGAACATAATAATCTTTATAGTTACTGCTATTTTAATGTTTTCTAGCTTTATCAAACACTTTTTTCACCGTTCCTGTAGAGAAAAACCTCCAGAAAGTGTTAAAGAAGAATGTTGTGCTTTAGACAGCGTGCTAAATACCCTATAAGAAAAACATTAAAATAATTTCTTAATTTGCCTCAAACAAATCAGTGCACTATTTGTAATTTTCTTTTTAAAAACCGATGTTGGAACAGAACATCCTTCCGAATCTCCTGGGAAGTGATCTGGCCATGGAATTTGAGGATATCGTAAGTTGCGGGTAGCGTTAAAATTGGGGTTCCTTATGTCAAAATATTTGCTCGAATTTGGGATTGGCTGAAGCTTAGGTTAGGACATAGCAGACAAAGTAGGCTGAAGCTCACTTGGGTCTGAATTTACATTAACAGCACCAGGTTTCGTTTGTTCCGTTTCATTTTTTACGGTAATTGTAATTTTACAATAACAGTAGTAATCCGCTGTGTCATTGCTTCCTACTATGACTAAAGCCTTAGATGGCTGCAATGGCAGTTTAAAAAACTTCCAGTGACAACTGATATTTTTGTAATTCCTTTTCTTTCAACTCTTTTTCTTCCTTCTATTTCCTTTTTTGAGCATCAGACTTATCGTTATAATTCGTTGCAATTCACTAGATCTATAACATAACTATAGCTACTCTCGAACACTGCATTGCACGGTAACCAAACAGTTAAACCAGTGACTGACTGACAGCTAAAACTTAACTTAATCTCTGCTCAAATGGTTATTGATGAAATATTGATCGTTATCACGCATTGATGAATATCGATTGTCTGTTAGTCGTTCTGGGCCAGCCGTGCTTGTTTTTTAGCCAACTCCGCGCGTTTTGTTACACTAATAACAAAACACTACTAAAATGCTTGATAGCTCGATAAAAATCAGTTACTCGCAGTTTGGACTTTTTCAAGGCAAGACAAAAATTATTTTAATACTTAGTGAACTGGAAAACCAACCTAAAATTTTTGAGTTTAGCAGATTACATGTACAGAAAAGAACTTTACGTTTGGTCGTGCCGTTTCCCTTTTAGATCCTCGGCCCTAGGTCTCTGACCCTTTACCCGACACTCTCTCCGGCCCTGCCTGGAGGTAAGGAACTGTGGGTCGACGCTCTTCCAAAAATACAAGGATCCCTCATCCCTGCCGAAACAGAATCAAATTATGTGTACGTCTGTCAGCCGGATCATTACTTGGCCAAAATGGGAAAAAAAGGAAAACTGAATTTATTAAAACGGATGATAGAAAGCTTTGGATAAATCTCTTCGGGGGGTATTCTCTCCCTCCCTTTCTCTTCCTTCCAAGAAACAAAATCTTTATCATTATATTCCTCAAGCACTGGAATTACCAAGCTACCTCCCCAAACTTAGATAACAAAGGCTGCCAATTCAGTCAAAAGACCTGGTTCTAGTTAAAGCAAGACTGATTTACTAGGAAAACATTATTGAATAGCATAAACTAAAAGAAAAACTGGGAACAGATCTTCGCTGGTATACCCCCTCCACAAATTCCACTCCCTAAAAAATCCAAAAATGCAAGGTCTTAAGGGTTAAATATTTTTGCTATAAAGCAGCATTGGTTACAATTAACAAGAAAAAACGCTTGGGAAAATATGCCGGGGGGCCAAAACTTGAATTTTTTTTAATGTCGGAAATGAACAATCATTCAATTGATATAGTTTTTAAGGAGAACAGGGAGCTCTTTGTGCATAGTGAAATTTTATTCTGTATTTTTTTTATTTTTTTTTCCTAGGTGCTGGGATTAGCAGCCTAATTTCCTGACTTTAGATGCCTTTAAGTCCCGGAGCTAGCAAGCTGCAAACCCCTATTTAAATTCCCGGGACGATCGGCCAAACTGAATATAACTTTGTGACTAGACTTGTGACTTCAAAATGATGAATTTTGACTTCATTCATTTTAACATTGTGTATTTTATCTGTATAGATTTGTGTTTATGACTGTTATCACTAACTGTAAAATATAAAGCCTTTAGTTTTTTGTCTTGTCAGTTAGGTTTAACAATGTTTAGTATACAATATCAGAACAAACTTATATCGTAATAAAATTGGGAATACAAGTCATCTTATCGAAGTCAAAATTTTGAGAATGGGCGTAGAAAACTTGTTTGTTCTCGTAAATCTCTGTATAATCCAATGATTTTACCCTATTTGAAAGCTTATTTCTTAAAGGAACGTCTTCTTTGCTTTCCTAGTTTTAATGACCTATACGATTTCAGTTACATATGTCTCTTGACGAGGAGAACACATTCAGGGTTTTGGTTTACAGAAAATCTATTGGAGTTGAAAATGCTTTGATTGAAAAAGCTGATATTGAGGGACAAAATGGGGTCCTTCATATTATCAATAAAGTAATTCGACCTTCCAATATTTCTGCCGGAGACCTGCTCAGAAACGAAGGCAATTTCACGTAAGTTAAAAACCTTGTCTTTTCCAAAGCTCTCAGTTAATGCTTCAACGAATCTGAATAAAATATATTTACACATATTCCAGGAAACATAGCCAGTTAGCTCCAAATTCTTATTAGTTACTAGTTTAACAAGGTAAAATCACCTACTGTTTTTTATGTCACTCTTGAAGAAAAAAGGGAAAATAAAAGAAATAAGATTAAAAACCTGGACAAAACCAACGAGTTATTTCGGGTAAAACACTAAATTCTACACCGCACTTGATAGTTTCTTTTGATGAAAATCGAACTAAATTAAAGCTGTAATTATCTGTGATCATGATCGTATGTTTATTACTTAACGTCAAACCCTTTGTTTTAAACTCTCAACAACAATCACAGTAACAAAAATACATGATGTATGCAGAAACAATTTTTAAATGATACAAATTGACGACTTCAATGTTTAGCTAAAAGGACATTAAAAGTTGAAAATGATATGCAAATAATTAACGAAAGAAGCTGTAATAAGAAATTAATGCCATTTTAATTTTGTAGGAATAAATTTCCTAGCAAGATTACAACCTTAAGCATTTATAAAGTAGCTTGTCGTGTAGATCTATAAACACACCATAAAAAATCTGCAGTTTATTCGTTGGATGTTTTAAGAACGGCCTAGGGGGTTAAGTTTAAACTCTTAGGAAAGTTGAGGGGAATGTCAAGCTAAATCAAAAGATACCATGTGCATCCAGTTTGTCAAAAAGTTTATCTGCAATATCTCAGGAATTATTAAGGGCATTAAGTTAAAACTTTCAGGGATAAATGAGGGGAACGCTGAGCTAAATCTGAAGGCACAACATGTATTCAAGCTGCCAAATGGACGTATCTGTAATACATCAGGAATCTTGTTCCAATTCTTTAAAAATCTCAAAGGCCGTTAATTAGAATAAATAGCTCTTAAGAAAGTACTAAAAAATATTTGGCTTAAAGAGTGAGGTATTGACTAAGGGGTGAACCCAATCATATACGTAATAGTTTCTGTTCGTTTTAAGTTTTGATGTTGCTGCTTACTTTCAGTTGAAAAAACTTGTTTTTTTTATATTTAATTTCTGATCTTTTTTAAATAATGCTGGGAAATCCGGCGTCCCCTTCATAGCAATGTCCCTTCCCCCATGAAAATTTCCTTCATGGAAATATCCTCCCACATAACCTCCGAACCAGCCCCCCCACTACCGGAAAAAATCCCCCCTTAAAACGTCTGTATACTTCCCAATAACCAATACTATATGTTAACATTGGGTAAAATTCATAAATTTCAGCCCTCCCCGCAGGGACTCCGAGGGATTGAGTCATCCTAAAAGACATAGTTATCATATTTTCGACCATGCTGAACAAAATGGCTATCTAAAAATTTTGATCGGGTAACTTTGGGAAATAGATGAGCGTGGGAGGGGGCCTAGTTGCCCTCCATTATTTTGGTCACTTAGAAAGGGCACTATAACTTTTAATTTCCGTTCGACTGAGCCCTCCCACGGTATTCTAGGACCACTGGGTCGATACCATCACCCCTGGAAAAAAAAAAAAAAAAAAAAAAAAAAAAACACACACACATCCGTGATCTTTCTTCTGGCAAAAAATACAAAATTCCACATTTTTGTAGATAGGAGCTTGAAACCTCTACAGTAGGGTTCTCTGATACGCTGAATATGATGGTGTGATTTTCATTAAGTTTCTATAACTTTTAGGGGGTCTTTCCCCCTTTTTTCGAAAATCAGCCAAATTTTCTTAGGCGCGTAACTTCTGATGAGTAGGACTAAACTTAATGAAACTTATGTATTTGAAATCAGCATTAAAATCTAATTCTATTGATGTATCTATTGGTAACAAAATTCCGTTTTTAGAGTTTCGGTTACCATTGAGCCGGGTCGCTCCTTACTTAGAGTTCGTTACCACGAACTGTTTGATTTGAAAACCTCCCCTTGACTTTTTCACAACTCTATTTTTTAAACAATAAAAAACTTTAGCGTAAAGAGCGAGGCGTTGGGGGGGGGGGTGACAGCCCCTTTCATATACGGAATAATTTCTGTTCGTTTTAACGTCTTTCATTACTTTCAGTTAAAAAAAAACTTTTTTTTTATTTAATAGAAGTAAAGATCTATATAAAACCAAAGGCGAGCAGAAATAAAGACAAATAATAATTCATGCATAAAATGAACAGAATATTAAACACAAAGTGAATATAAATCACAATAAATATTTAATTCAAACCTAAAATAATTAGAAATTATGACAATGAGTAGAGCTAACGCCAGGGCCGTATCCAGAATTTTTTTTTTTTTTTGGGGGGGGGGGGAGGAGGTTCCCTTGAAAATGCACCAATTTCTTATATTCATTTTCGTTACGTTTTTATGAGTCGGAATTTTTTTTTTGGGGGGGGGGGTCAAAAAACCTCCTACCCCCCTGGATACGACCTTGGCTAACGCTCCCTAAGCTTTCAACGGACCAAAACGTCTGCTCGAAAAACCACACTGCTCGAAATATATATATATATATATATATATATATATATATATATATATATATATATATATATATATATATATATATATATATATATATATATATATATATATATATATATATATATATATATATATATATATATATATATATATATATATATATATATATATATATATATATATATTTAGTTAAATTATAAACGACACTCTTGCCTTTAGAAGGGTACGGGGGTGTTATTCCTACTCCTGTTCGTGGTAATGTCTGATCATTTTGGATTTGACTTGATTGTTTATTATTTCTGTCCGTTTTGGGTTTCATTTATTCATTTATAGTGATATCTGTTGATTTTAAACTTGTTAATATTTGACTTTATTTCTGGTCGTCCAGGGCTTAGACCAAGCTAACGTAGCTGGAACTTCTTGTTACTTTCTATCGACAAGATTCGTGTACAACTTTATGAAACATAGCTTTATTTATCGTACTTACAAGTGCGGGTTTGTAGTATAGTGCCTAATAAACTTAGGGAAGCATATTAGGCCTTAAACAGCTTAGTTTATTTCTTTAATTGTGGTTTTCTTATAATTAGCAGTACAAATATTAGGGAACTAGAGAATTGTAACTCAACATTTTTGAAATAAACTGTAATGATTTTTACCGAATACAGTAGGTATTCAGTCTTTTAAAACACTTCCAAAAATTGTTTAAAACTAATTATAATTAAAAATAACCATTGTTACATCTGAATATATTTCCACTTTCAGCAAGTTCTTATTTGTAGGTCTTTCTTGAAGGCAATGGAGATAACAGATGCGATGGATATGGGACAAGCGCTAGAAGCTTCAGGTGTTGATCCTCTATCCTCAACTTCGTATACATTTTTTGTTCCCACTGACAGTGCTTTCCAGGTAGATATAGTTGAATTATTCTTAACTTGGTAAATCATAAATTCATAATATTTCACAAGGCTGGCAAGGTACGTAATTCGACCTGAAAATCAAAATCTCCTTGTGTTTAAGATTTGCGGTGTCGACTATTACTTAATGGCATATTGCTGACATAAGTTGGTGACATGGCTATTGATTTGATTGCAATCTAAAGAAAAAGTTGACTTGTATGGAGAAAAATCAAAATAAAGGATATAAATTAGCTTAATATACAAAACAAGGAGACTAGGTCTTCTTCAAAGCCCTAGGTTCTTTGCTCTAGATAATTGCTTATTTTCTATCAAGAAACAAACAATTCACTGGAACAGTAGGCTATCTCGCTGAATAATTGGTACTGTAAGTTCTAAGCCAAGAATAAATTTCATGGTTTAACAATTACAATATTACTTTGTCAATAATGTAGAGTGTCTGGGGTGAGGCTATCAGGTAGATATATGCATAACAAAAAGGATCACTGCGTATGTAAGCATTCTGCTTAAATTGGAATAAAATCAGTGTCTCGCAATCGTTAAACTCGTCAATTGAACTTACTGTAGGCTCAAAGTAAAGAAAAGTATTCAATGAAAAATAAGCTCCTGTCACTTAAGGTTAGCATCTCAAATTCCATCGATATCAAATTCCAATAAACTGTTTCCTGATTTACAACTAAACAAAGCTTCAAAATGTCACAAATTGTATTAACATTAAAATTTTTTAGTTAATCCTGTGTACTAGAACATTCATAAGCTAAAGTTGATGTACCAGTCATTTGTATTGATAGGAAAGGTCCGTCTCTACCTCTTAGTTTTTGAAAGTTTTTGTTTGCACAATTATACATCGCATTTTTTTATTATAAATGCTATTCAGTATGAAGCACGTTTAATAAAAACAAAAAATCAATTGAGTGACCTGTCAAT
>NC_142795.1:43066873-43071873 GCF_049724085.1 Artemia sp. Qi Xiang Cuo
CAATTAGACTAAAAATGAAGATATTTATGCAGAGTTTCAACTAACTATGGCTAAGTGTGCTAAGGACATGCTATTTTCTGGCGAAAACACACAAAATCAGAAAAATGTTCAATGTTCCTTTAGTACCTACGCAATTAGGCTTAAATGAAGATATTTATGCAGAGTTTCAACTATCTATGGCTAAGTTTGCTAAAGACAAGCTATTTTCTTGTGAAAACAGACAAAATCAGAAAAATGATCAATGTTCCTTTAGTACCTACGCAATTAGACTAAAAATGAAGATATTTATGCAGAGTTTCAACTATCTATGGCTAAGTTTGCTAAAGACAAGCTATTTTCTTGTGAAAACACACAAAATCAGAAAAATGATCAATGTTCCTTTAGTACCTACGCAATTAGACTAAAAATGAAGATATCTATGCAGAGTTTCAACTAGCTATGGCTAAGTTTGCTAAAGACAAGCTATTTTCTTGCGAAAACACACAAAATCAGAAAAATGGTCAATGTTCCTTTAGTACCTACGCAATTAGACTAAAAATGAAGATATTTATGCAGAGTTTCAACTAGCTATGGCTAAGTTTGCTAAAGACAAGCTATTTTCTTAGTGAAAACACACAAAATCAGAAAAAATGATCAATGTTCCTTTAGTACTCTACGCAATTAGACTAAAAATGAAGATATCTATGCAGAGTTTCAACTAGCTATGGCTAAGTTTGCTAAAGACAAGCTATTTTCTTGCGAAAACACACAAAATCAGAAAAAATGTTCTATGTTCCTTTAGTACCGACGCAATTAGACTAAAAATGAAGATATCTATGCAGAGTTTCAACTATCTATGGCTAAGTTTGCTAAAGACAAGCTATTTTCTTGCGAAAACACACAAAATCAGAAAAAATTTTCAATGTTCCTTTAGTACCTACACAATTAGATTAAAAATGAAGATATTTATGCATAGTTTCAACTAGCTATGGCTAAGTTTGCTAAAGACAAGCTATTTTCATGCGAAAACACACAAAAACAGAAAAAATGTTCAATGTTCCTTTAGTACCTACGCAATTAGGCTTAAATGAAGATATTTATGCAGAGTTTCAACTAGCTATGGCTAAGTTTGATAAAGACAAGCTATTTTCTTGCGAAAACACACAAAATCAGAAAAAAAATGTTCAATGTTCCTCTAGTACCTACGTAATTAGGCTGAAATGAAGATATTTATGCAGAGTTTCAACTATCTATGGCTAAGTTTGCTAAAGACAAGCTATTTTCTTGCGAAAACACACAAAATCAGAAAAAATATTGTTAGGTTAGATTAAGTTAGATTAGGTTAGGTTAGCCTACGTACGCGCGCATATAGGTTAGGTTAGGTTGGATTAAGTTAGGTTAGGTTAAGTTAGGTTAGATTAGTTAGGTTAGGTTAAGTTAGGTTAGGATAGGTTAGATTAAGTTAGGTTTGGCTAAGTTAGGTTAGGCTAGGCTAGCCTACGTACGCGCGCGTACGTAGGCTAACCTAGCCTAACCTAACTTAGCCTATCCTAACTTAATCTAACCTATCCTAACCTAACTTAACCTAACCTAACTTAATCTAACCTAACCTAACTTAACCTAACCTAACTTAATCCAACCTAACCTAACCTATATGCGCGCGTACGTAGGCTAACATAACCTACTCTAACTTAATCTAACCTAACAAAATTTTTTCTGAGTTTGTGTGTTTTCGCAAGAAAATAGCTTGTCTTTAGCAAACTTAGCCATAGCTAGTTGAAACTCTGCAAAAATATCTTCATTTCAGCCTCATTGGGGAGGTACTTGATGAACATTGAAAATTTTTTTTCTGATTTTGTGTGTTTTCGCAAGAAAATAGCTTGTCTTTAGCAAACTTCGCCATAGCTATTTGAAACTCATCATATAGAACTTTAATTCAGCCTATGTTCGTTGGTACTAAAGGAACCTAGTAAATTTTTTTCTGAGTTTGTTTGTTTTCGCGTTAAAATAGCTTGTATATGAAAAAATTGGCCAAATCGCTTTAAAAAAAAGCATAACTATATTCCTTTTTAGTCGAATTGTGTATGTCCTAGAGGAAAAGTGAAAATTTTTTCCGACTTTGTGTGTTTTCGCAAGAAAATAGTTTTTATTTAGAAAACTTAGCCATAGATAGTTGAAACTCTACATAGATATCTTCATTTTTAGTCTAATTGCGTAGGTACTAAAGGAACATTGATCATTTTTTCTGATTTTGTGTGTTTTCACAATAAAACAGCTTGTCTTTAGCAAACTTAGCCATAGCTAGTTGAAACTCTGCATAAATATCTTCATTTTTAGTCTAATTGCGTAGGTACTAAAGGATCATTGAAAATTTTTTCTGATTTTGTGTGTTTTCACAAGAAAATAGCTTGTCTTTAGCAAACTTAGCCATAGATAGTTGAAACTCTACATAGATATCTTCATTTTTAGTCTAATTGCGTAGGTACTAAAGGAACATTGATAATTTTTTCTGATTTTGTGTGTTTTCACAAGAAAATAGCTCGTCTTTAGCAAACTTAGCCATCGCTAGTTGAAACTCTGCATAAATATCTTCATTTTTAGTCTAATTGCGTAGGTACTAAAGGAACATTGATCATTTTTTCTGATTTTGTGTGTTTTCACAAGAAAATAGCTTGTCTTTAGCAAACTTAGCCATAGCTAGTTGAAACTCTGCATAGATATCTTCATTTTTAGTATAATTGCGTATGTACTAAAGGAACATTGATCATTTTTTCTGATTTTGTGTGATTTCACATGAAAATAGCTTGTCATTAGCAAACTTAGCCATAGCTATTAGAAACTCTTCATAAATATCTTCATTTTTACTATTATTGGTTATGTAATAAATGAAAATTGATCATTTTTTCTGATTTTGTGTGTGTTCACAAGAAAATAGCTTGTCTATAGTAAACTTAGCCAAAGCTAGTTGAAACTCTACATAAATATCTTCATTTAAGCCTAATTGCGTAGGTACTAAAGGAACATTGAACATTTTTTCTGATTTTATGTGTTTTCGGAAGAAAATAGCTTGTCTTTAGTAAACTTATCCATAGCTATGTGAAACTCTGCATAAATATCTTCATTTTTAGTCTAATTGTGTAGGTGCTAAAGGAACATTGAAAATTTTTTCTGATTTTGTGTGTTTTCACAAGAAAATAGCTTGTCTTTAGCAAACTTAGCCATAGCTAGTTGAAACTCTGCATAAATATCTTCATTTAAGTCTAATTGCGTAGGTACTAAAGGATCATGTGTGTCTCCGTGTGTGTGTCTCTGTGTGTGTGTCTCTGTGTGTGTGTCTCTGTGTGTGTGTCTCTGTGTGTTTGTCTCTGTGTCTGTGTCCCTGTGTGTGTCTCTGTGTTTGTGTGTCTCTGTGTGTGTCTCTGTGTCTGTTTATTTGTGTCGTTGTCTCTCTGTGTTTGTATCTCTTTGTGTGTGTGTCTGTGTGTGTCTCTCTGTGTGTGTGTGTGTGTCTGTATGTTTGTGTATCTGTGTGTATGTCTCTGTGTGTGTGTCTCTCAGTTTGTCTTTCTGTGTGTGTGTCTGTGTGTGTTTTTCTCTGTGTGTGTGTCTGTGGGTGTTTGTGTGTTTGTGTATTTATCTGTGTGTCTCTGTGTGAGTGTCTCTGTCTGTGTGTCTCTGTATGTGTGACTCTGTATGTGTGTGTCTGTGTGTGAGGCTCAGAGTGGGTTTCTCTGTGTGTGTGTGTCTCTCGGTGTGGGTCTGTGTGTGGGGGTGTCTGTGTGTGTGTCTGTGGGTTTGTGTCTCTGTGTCAGTGTCTCTGTGTGTGTGTCTGTGTGTGTTTGTCTCTGTGTGTGTTTGTGTGTGTGTCTTTATGTGTTTCTGTGTGTCTGTCTGTATGTGTTTGTTTGTCTTTGTGTTTGTCTCTCTGTGTGTGTGTCTAACCTGGTGTATCTGCGTGTGAGTGTCTGGGTGTTAGTCTCTCTGTGTGTGTCTCTGTGTGTGTGTCTGTCTGGTTGTGTGTGTGTCTCTGTGTCTGTCTATGTGTGTGTCTGTGTCTGTGTGTGTCTCTCTGTTTGTGTGTCTGTGTGTGTGTCTCTGTGTGTATGTCTCTGTGTGTGTGTGTGTGTGTCTGTGTCTGTGTGTCTCTCTTTGTGTGTGTCTATGTGTGTGTGTCTCTGTGTGTGTGTCTCTGTGTGTGTGTCTAAGTGTGTGTGTCTCTGTGTGTGTGTCTCTCTGTCTGTGTCTCTCTGTATATGTCCAAGTGTCTGTTTCTCTGTGTGTCTCTGCGTGTGTGTCTCTGTTTGTGTGTGTCTCTGTGTGTGTTTCTATGTTTCTGTTTCTCTGTGTCTGTTTATCATTGTGTGTGTCTATGTGTCTTTGTCTCTCTGTGTATGTGTCTGTGTGTGTGTCGCTGTGTGTGTGTCTCTGTGTGTGTGTGTCTCTGTGTCCGTCTCTGTCTGTTTGTGTCTGTGTGTCTGTGTGTCTGTTTGTGTGTCTCTGTGTGTGTCTCTCTGTGTTTGCGTCTCTGTGTGTTTGTCACTGTGTTTTTGTCTCTGTGTGTGTGTGTCTGTGTGTGTCTCTCTATGATGGTGTCTCTCTGTGTTTTTGTGTCTGTGTGTGTGTCTCTGTGTGTGTGTCTCTGTGTGTGTGTCTCTGTGTGTTTGTCTCTGTGAGTGTGTGTGTTAGTGTCTCTGTGTGTGTGTCCGTCTGTGTTTGAATCTGAAGGTCTCCCTGTCTGTGTGCGTCTATGAGTCTTTTTCTCTAAATGTTTGGGTCTCTTTTTGTTTCTGTGTTTGAGTGACACTGTGAGTGATAGTGTCTGTGTGTGTGTCAGACTTTCTGTCTGTCTCTGTGTGTGTCTCTGTGTGTGTGTCGATCTCTGTTTCTCTCTTTCTCTGTATCTGTCTCTCTGTTTGTGTGTCTGGGTGTGTTTGTGTGGTTGTTTCGCTCTCTGGGGGTGTCTCTGTTTGTGTGTCTCTGTGTGTGTGTGTCTCTTGGTGTGTGTGTATGTGTGTGTGTCT